>NC_052311.1:68381735-68557601 GCF_016432855.1 Salvelinus namaycush | reverse complement strand
TAGTCCGTAATAATAGTAAATAGACTAACATCAGATAGCACCTCTATCACGAAAATCGAACCAACACTCTAGTCTAATCCATCTTCCCACCCACTATCAATAATCCCCGAAGACAACGATCACCTCTAGTCCTAGCACCTTCTATCACCTCTATTCTAGCTCCTCTATCACCACACTACACTATCGCCTCTAGTCTAACCCCTATATCACCTCTAAGTCTGAACACTTCTTATCTATCAGCTCTAGTCTAGCACCTCTAAGCAGTCGAGCACCTCTAGCACCACCTCTAGCGGCTAAGTCTAGCACTCTCTATCACCTCTAGACTCTAGTCTCACAGCCAATCTTAGCATACACCACTTCTATCATCTCTCTATAGTCTAGCCCCTCTATAAATACACCCTCTATCACCACTATAACCTCTCTGCCCATCCTTATACGACTCCATCATGTATTTACTTCTAGTCTACCGCACTTTTGAAACGATCACTTCGATCCATCACTCATCAACCCTATCTCCTTAGATGCTAATACATGCTAATATAGCACCCTCTCTATCATCAACTCTAAGGTTCTAAGCACCTCTTCTACATCACCTCTAGTCCTAGCAGCTTCTATCACTTTTCGATCCTAGCGACCTCTAGCACCTCTAGTCTAATAGCAACCCTCTGATCCTCTAGTCGAACAACCTCTAATCACCATCTCTCACCGTCTATCTTCCCGATCTCAACTCTCCCCTAGCAACCTTATCATTTCTAGTCTATGCACCCTCTCATATCACTAAACATTCATCTAGTCCTCCTATAGCACCTAGCACTACATCTCTTCCTATCACCACTATCAATCAGGCTCTACTAGTGTTTCCAACCAGTCTAGTCTTAAGCACCCCGCTCTATCATACTCTAGTCTTAGCACTACATATCTCACCCATTCACCCTTTCTAGTCTAGCACTTCTATCAACGCTTCTATGTACTAGGCACACTTATCATAACTCCTAGTCATAGCACCCAAAAGATCTATCCACCACATCTAGCTCCGAAAAAGCACCACTTCTATCCAATCCTCTTCACCTCTAGTCCTATCTAGTTTAGCACCTATATCAATCCACCTCTATCAACCCTCTATTCTATAAACCCGCTATCACTAATCACCACTATCACCTCTAGGCTATCACTCTCTAGTCTAGCACCTCTATCACCTCTAGTCTATCACCTACTAGTCTATCAGCTCTATCTTTTCACCTCTATCAGCTCTAGTCTTTCACCCTATCAGCTCTATCTACGCCCTCTATCACCTCTGATGTCTATCGCTCTAGTCTAGCACCCTCTATCACCTCTAGTCTAGCACCCTTCTATCACCACTATTCACCTCTAGTCTAGCACTCTATCCATCCCCTCATCACTCTAGCTAGCACTATATCACCTCTATCACCCTACTAACTACACCTCTAGTCACGCTATCACCTCTATCACCACTATCACACTCTAGTCTAATCAACTCTAGTCTAGCACCTCTATTCACTCTCTAGTCTATCAGCTCTAGTCTAGCACCTCTATCACCTCTAGTCTAGCACTTCTATCAGCCTCTAAGTCTAACACCTCTATCACCACTATCACCCTAGTCTAACACCTCTATCACCACTATCACCTTTAGTCTAGCACCTCTATCACCTCTAGTCTATCAGCTCTAGTCTAGCACCTCTATCACCTCTAGTCTATCAGCTCTAGTCTAGCACCTCTATCACCTCTAGTCTAGCATCTCTATCACCTCTAGTCTATCACCTCTAGTCTATCACCTCTAGTCTAGCACCTCTATCACCTCTAGTCTATCACCTCTAGTCTAGCACCTCTATCACCTCTAGTCTAGCACCTCTAGGCTAGTACCTCTATCACCTCTAGTCTATCAGCTCTAGTCTATCACCGCTATCACCTCTAGTCTATCACCGCTATCACCTCTAGTCTATCACCACTATCACCTCTAGTCTAGCACCTCTAGTCTATCACCTCTATCACCTCTAGTCTAGCACCTCTATCACCTCTAGTCTAGCACCTCTAGGCTAGTACCTCTATCACCTCTAGTCTATCACCTCTAGTCTATCACCGCTATCACCTCTAGTCTAGCACCTCTAGTCTATCACCTCTAGTCTAGCACCTCTATCACCTCTAGTCTAGCACCTTTAGTCTATCACCTTTAGTCTAGCACCTCTAGTCTAGCACCTCTATCACCTCTCGTCTATCACCTCTAGTCTAGCACCTCTATCACCTCTCGTCTATCACCTCTAGTCTAGCACCTCTAGGCTAGTACCTCTATCACCTCTATCAGCTCTAGTCTATCACCTCTATCACCTCTAGTCTATCACCTCTATCACCTCTCGTCTATCACCTCTATCACCTCTCGTCTATCACCTCTATCACCTCTAGTCTAGCACCTCTATCTCCTCTAGTCTATCACCTCTATCACCTCTCGTCTAGCACCTCTATCACCTCTATCAGCTCTAGTCTAGCACCTCTGTCACCTCTAGTCTAGCACCTCTATCACCTCTAGGCTAGTACCTCTATCACCTCTAGTCTAGCACCTCTAGCACCTCTATCACCTCTAGTCTAGCACCTCTATCAGCTCTAGTCTAGCACCTCTATCACCTCTAGTCTAGCACCTCTATCACCTCTATGCTAGCACCTCTATCACCTCTAGGCTAGCACCTCTATCACCTCTAGTCTAGCACCTCTATCAGCTCTAGTCTAGCACCTCTATCACCTCTAGGCTAGCACCTCTATCACCTCTAGTCTATCACCTCTAGTCTATCACCCCTAGTCTAGCACCTCTAGTCTATCACCTCTATCACCTCTAGTCTATCACCTCTAGTCCAGCACCTCTATCACTTCTATCACCTCTAGTCTTGCACCTCTATCACCTCTAGTCTAGCACCTCTATCACCTCTAGTCTAGCACCTCTATCACCTCTAGTCTATCACCTCTAGTCCAGCACCTCTATCACCTCTAGTCTAGCACCTCTATCACCTCTAGTCTAGCACTTCTATCAGCTCTAGTCTAGCACCTCTATCACCTCTATCACCTCTAGTCTAGCACTTCTATCACCTATAGTCTCGCACCTCTATCACCACTATCACCTCTAGTCTAGCACCTCTAATCTAGCATCTCTATCACCTCTAGGCTAGCACCTCTATCACCTCTAGTCTATCACCTCTATCAGCTCTAGTCTTTCACCTCTATCACCTCTATCAGCTCTAGTCTAGCACCTCTATCACCTCTAGTCTAGCATCTCTATCACCTCTAGTCTATCACCTCTATCAGCTCTAGTCTTTCACCTCTATCACCTCTATCAGCTCTAGTCTAGCACCTCTATCAGTTCTAGTCTATCTGCTCTAGTCTTTCACCTCTATCACCTCTATCACCTCTAGTCTAGCACCTCTATCACCTCTAGTCTAGCACCTCTATCACCTCTAGTCTATCACCTCTATCAGCTCTAGTCTTTCACCTCTATCAGTTCTAGTCTATCAGCTCTAGTCTAGCACCTCTATCACCTCTAGTCTATCACCACTATCACCTCTTGTCTAGCACCTCTATCACCTCTAGTCTAGCACATCTATCACCACTATCACCTCTAGTCTAGCTCCTCTATCACCACTATCACCTCTAGTCTAGCACCTCTATCACCTCTAGTCTAGCTCCTCTATCACCACTATCACCTCTAGTCTCACACCTCTAGCACCTCTATCACCTCTAGTCTATCACCTCTATCAGCTCTAGTCTTTCACCTCTATCACCTCTATCAGCTCTAGTCTAGCACCTCTATCACCTCTAGTCTATCACCTCTATCAGCTCTAGTCTTTCACCTCTATCACCTCTAGTCTAGCACCTCTATCAGCTCTAGTCTAGCACCTCTATCACCTCTATCACCTCTAGTCTAGCACTTCTATCACCTATAGTCTCGCACCTCTATCACCACTATCACCTCTAGTCTAGCACCTCTAATCTAGCATCTCTATCACCTCTAGGCTAGCACCTCTATCACCTCTAGTCTATCACCTCTATCAGCTCTAGTCTAGCACCTCTATCACCTCTAGTCTATCACCTCTATCAGCTCTAGTCTTTCACCTCTATCACCTCTATCAGCTCTAGTCTAGCACCTCTAGCACCTCTATCACCTCTAGTCTAGCACCTCTATCACCTCTAGTCTAGCATCTCTATCACCTCTAGTCTATCACCTCTATCAGCTCTAGTCTTTCACCTCTATCACCTCTATCAGCTCTAGTCTAGCACCTCTATCACCTCTATCAGCTCTAGTCTAGCACCTCTATCAGTTCTAGTCTATCAGCTCTAGTCTTTCACCTCTATCACCTCTAGTCTAGCACCTCTATCACCTCTAGTCTAGCACCTCTATCACCACTATCACCTCTAGTCTAGCACCTCTATCACCTCTAGTCTAGCTCCTCTATCACCACTATCACCTCTAGTCTCACACCTCTAGCACCTCTATCATCTCTAGTCTAGCACCTCTATCACCACTATCACCTCTAGTCTAGCACCTCTATCACCTCTAGTCTAGCACCTCTATCACCTCTAGTCTAGCACTTCTATCAGCTCTAGTCTAGCACCTCTAGCACCTCTAGTCTAGCACCTCTATCACCTCTAGTCTAGCACCTCTATCACCTCTATCACCTCTAGTCTAGCACCTCTATCACCTCTAGTCTAGCACCTCTATCACCTCTAGTCTAGCACCTCTATCACCTCTAGTCTATCACCTCTATCAGCTCTAGTCTAGCAACTCTAGCACCTCTAGTCTATCACCTCTAGTCTAGCACCTCTAGTCTATCACCTCTATCACCTCTAGTCTAGCACCTCAATCAGCTCTAGTCTATCACCTCTAGTCTAGCACCTCTAGTCTAGCACCTCTATCACCTCTAGTCTATCATCTCTAGTCTAGCACCTCTCTCACCTCTATCAGCTGTAGTCTAGCACCTCTATCACCTCTAGTCTATCACCTCTAGTCTAGCACCTCTATCACCTCTAGTCTAGCACCTCTATCACCTCTAGTCTAGCACCTCTATCACCTCTAGTCTAGCACCTCTATCACCTCTAGTCTAGCACCTCTATCACCTCTATCAGCTCTAGTCTAGCACCTCTATCAGCTCTAGTCTAGCACCTCTACCTCTATCAGCTCTAGTCTAGCACCTCTATCACCTCTAGTCTATCAGCTCTAGTCTAGCACCTCTATCACCTCTAGTCTATCACCTCTATCACCTCTAGTCTAGCACCTCTATCACCTCTAGTCTATCATCTCTAGTCTAGCACCTCTCTCACCTCTATCAGCTGTAGTCTAGCACCTCTATCACCTCTAGTCTAGCACCTCTAGTCTAGCACCTCTATCACCTCTAGTCTAGCACCTCTATCACCTCTAGTCTAGCACCTCTATCACCTCTAGTCTAGCACCTCTATCACCTCTATCAGCTCTAGTCTAGCACCTCTATCAGCTCTAGTCTAGCACCTCTACCTCTATCAGCTCTAGTCTATCAGCTCTAGTCTAGCACCTCTATCACCTCTAGTCTATCAGCTCTAGTCTAGCACCTCTATCACCTCTAGTCTATCACCTCTATCACCTCTAGTCTAGCACCTCTATCACCTCTAGTCTAGCACATCAGTCTAGCACCTCTATCACCTCTAGTCTATCAGCTCTAGTCTAGCACCTCTATCACCTCTAGTCTAGCACCTCTATCACCTCTAGTCTATCACCTCTAGGCTAGCACCTCTATCACCTCTAGTCTATCACCTCTAGTCTATCACCTCTAGGCTAGCACCTCTATCACCTCTAGTCTAGCACATCAGTCTAGCACCTCTATCACCTCTAGAATATCACCTCTAGAATATCACCTCTAGTCTAGCACCTCTATCACCTCTATCACCTCTAGTCTATCAGCTCTAGTCTAGCACCTCTATCACCTCTAGTCTAGCACATCAGTCTAGCACCTCTATCACCTCTAGTCTAAAGTTTGCAGGTCTTGTTTGTCTGGTTTAGATTCCCTGTCCCTTCTGGGGGAGCCCGAGGAGTTCCTGGAGCAGGATGGCTACATGAACGAGGAGGAAATGATTTCAGGAGAGGACGTGATGTCAGAGGGCATGAGCAGCGGTGGGCACCCAGGGATGAAGAGGAGGCGGGTCTTCCGATTCACCAGGGAGAGGCAGAGAGGTGAGGGACAATGGCAGCCATGTTACTCATGCCATGTTCCAATGCTTTGGAAATGCTTCTTTCCTTCCTTCCTTGAAGTAGGCCTAATCAATCCCCACCTCCCTCCATCTCCTCCCCCTCTAGTCAAAGACGCTGCAGGGGTTCTGTTTCGCTACAAGAAGATCCTGCTGACCTACCAGCGGCTGAAGAACATGTCTAAGGCCTTCCAGATCCACGGCGTAGACCGCAACACAGTGGCCTCCACCACGCCCATCGCTGAGATGCTGCTGGTGGCCCCGGAGAAGGTGGCGGAGGTGGGCGAGTTTGACCCGTCCAAGGAGAAGCTGCTGGATTACGCACGGCGCTGCTACGTCGCCCTGGACGAGGAGACGCTCAGCAGGGTGCAGGCCCTGAAGAAGAACAACCTGCTACTACCCATCTCCTACAGGTTCAGACACTGATGGGGGGAGGGACGCTGGGGCCAAGGCGATGAGGGGAATCTGGGGTCCAAGGGGATGGGGGGGGTGCTCTGGGGGGAGGAGGGCTTCATTTTGTCGTGGAGAAGAGCAGGTTGGGAATTTTGGAGAAGGTCATCACTCAACCATATCCCTAAGATTCAGACATTCATGGAAAGTTAAGATTTGTGTATGGGAGCGCTGGATATGTAGGGAAGGTTGTTGCCCATCCCATACACAGAATCTGTTTTCTATTGTTAACTATTTGTTCAGAATCCTTTTGAAGCAGAGGTAATGAACTATAGCATTCCTTATTTCTGACCAGAGTACTATTGAAGTTTGTAGTACTTTATTTCAGTGCAATTTTGACACGTAGGGCCCCATTTTGCCAATGCCAAAAAGTGGTGCTATTGTCTGAAGAGGCCATGCTACTCCCAAATACTTACAGTAGCAGCATGAAGGTACAGTGATCAAATCATAGATTTGTAGCATTCCAAACTGGCTCTTTATTTTCATCATACTTGAAATAAGTGCCATGCTGACTATTTGAGGTAATACGGTCTTTTTTGACGATCATCTATTTTGCGCTGTCAGAATTTCACCTTTTAGTGTCTTCATGTAAAAGTGGTGTCATATTCTGCGCACTCACAAAAGCAATGCCAATACTATACATCTTTATTTACAGATAAATGTTTGTTGTTCGGATAACATTCCCTCGTCTTTTCCCTAGCACTTCAAAAACAAATGTATTATTTGTGCACTTAAATGATGACCTTATTTAGATATTTAAAAAAGCCCACATCTTGTGATTTTGGATCTGTCTCTCATTTCTCCAGGTTGAAAGGAGGAGAGGATTCTCTTAAAGAAAAGGAAACTCACGCGACCACAAACTGAACAAAGCAAAGAGTAGTTGCACACTATTGCTCAGATTCAATTCTTTAGTAGAATCATTAGTGTTCTGTCAGAAAGCTTCCAGGTTCTGAAACAAAGGAAGTTAGCTAGCTGACTGACCACTGGTGTTGTGTCTGCACCAGAACAACAGAATAAGCAGATACTCTTTGCTTTGGAAGGAGGATGGGGACAGTTTTGGGGACAGTTCTACTGTGAGGTTAAGCTGTTGTACCACAAATACATCACTTTTTTTGTTGCACCAGAATATATTCTGTCACTGTAAAGTGCCACTGTAGCATACAGTTGTGAGATGTGTAATTTGACTGAAGTGTGGTGTAGTGTAACATCACGTACCCTTTGTACTGTGCTACGAAGATTTGTTTTTACTATAATAGTAGTATGATTTACTGTGCTATTTCACCATCAGTTGAGATTTGTGCTTTCTTTTTTCAGTCCTTTACTGCAATACTTTGTTTGCTTGGGAATAATTTATTACAATTAGATTGCATACTATTAGGTTTCTCTTTTTTGTGTTCCAATAAGCTCAGTGATTTCCACAAAAGGGACAAAATACAAAATGTTGATTTTTATTTGAACATCTCTATGTAAATCAATATCAATCACCAGTTCCCCATTACAATTGCATGTGAAATTAACTCTTGTTGGTCAGTTGTTTAGACAGAGCTGTTGTTGAACTTAATAATAATGTTAAAAAAACAATAGCAGTAGTATTGGCGATGGTGTAATATAGTGGTATATTGTGTGTTTATTATACTGAAACTGGTACAAGGAATTGCTGAGACCCCAGGTTGTCTGAGTTTGTGAAAGGGTACCTCTCATTTTAAACTTCATGTCTTACTTATTCACAACACAAACTCTCCCAGGGACGGGTATCAGTGTGTACAACTGCTGAAATCATGTTATGTTCCAAAACCTTTTATACGGGTCAGAGATGTCATTTTTACTTTAATAAGGAACCAATCATTTACTGAAAGGTACAACCTGTATCATTTAAGATACCGGTATCTGTGCAGCATTTCAAAAATGTTTAATATTGTATTTCTCTTCAAGAATAATGAGGAGTAGCCTGTAATTCAAAAACTGATAATGTTTGGTTGATTATACAAATTGTATGGACTGTAAAAATAGAAATGCCATTAAAGCATTTGATTTCTTAAAAAATCATGATTTGACTTATGTTTCTCTCTGAGTGTGTAGAAAGGGAGATGCTAGAGGAAAAACATATGCAGCGGCCCTGGGTCAAACTCCTTTCTGTTGTAATCACAGATCTGAGAGGTTGTTTCTGAAATCAATAAAGGGAAATCTAGCTTTCACGTATCCAATGCCAAATATAATGTCCAATGTAATAACTTCTTGTTTGGTGCTAGAGCAAAGAGAATATACTGTATTTACACGTTTTGCAGGTTGAATAACAGGCCCAAAGGGGGCGCTAAAAGTAAAAGGTGTATATCAACTTCCGGTGTCACGGGGTGCCTGGGAGACGAAACGCAAAAAGCGGGCATACCGAACATATCCCGTATTTTCTCCTTGGATACATTTAATTGCAAAACATATATATTGGGACGATTTCAAACACCGTTACAACATCAACAGGACAGACGGCATAACATTGGATGTGCAATTGTACCAGCATATCCGTATTCACTCGATTTGCTAACTAATTAGCATTAGCTCGCTACCACGACTCCTTCAAGAACAGGCCCCAGCCTGGACTTTGCTTTAGCTATCTAACTAGCTAGCACAAGATAACGCGTTCTTAGTGTAAACTAGAACCACATCTTTATAACTCACTTGGAGTTGTTCATGTTGATGTGTGGTTCATTTTGATATTTCTAAACCGTTGCATTGGTGTTGTGTAGCTAGTTAGCATTTACTAAGTGTTGTGCACTTTTTTTCGCAAGCTAGCGACCGCGCCGCATTCCCGTCCATTTTACAGTCACAACTAACTAGCTAGCTAGGGCTAGCAAATAAGAAACGGCGATGTCGGATTTCGACGAATTCGAGAGACAACTGTCTGAAAACAAACAAGGTAAGCTAGCTAGTTAATCACTTATGTTTTATAACCAAATTCTAAACCAGCTAATTAGCAATCGCATATCATCACAACACACAAGCGCGAGCTGGATAACTAGCTGGTAGTAACGTTGGCTGCTAGAGTCCACACTGTCGCAGCTGTCGTTCCAGGCACAATCGTGTGGCTATAACTAGCTAACCCATTGTTTAAAAGTAACGTTTTTTTATGTCACTAACCGGTCCTGTTTTGAACCAGCTGACGTTTTCCAGCTCTGTATATGTTGAAGTTGCCAGTTAAAATATGAATCCATGAAAAGTTAACATCTCTTGGCCAAACAGTAGCTATATCCTATGAAAGTAAACACGTAACGGTGTCCATCCTCTTGCCCCCTGTACCACCATCTTCTCTCCTCCCCATCTCTATGGTCCTCTGTAGCTCAGTTGGTAGAGCATGGCGCTTGCAACGCCAGGATAGTGCGCTCGATTCCCGGGAACACCCGTACGTAAAATGTATGCAAGCATGACTGTAAGTCGCTTTGGATAAAAGCGTCTGCTTAATGCCATAACTATATTTTAACTCAACCGTTTTCTCTCCTCCCCCTCTGTTTTCTTTCCTCCCTCTTCCTATTGTTTCACCGTTCCTTCCCTTTGATTTCCCTTCCTCCAGCGGAGAAGGACAAGGAGAACCGCCACCACCGTCGCTCCCCCTCTCGCAGCCGCAGCAGAGAGAGGAAGAGGAGGAGCAGAGACAAGGACAGACGCAGCAGGGATCGCCGTGGAGACAGCAAGGAGCGCAGACCGAGACGCAGGTAACTACAGCATTGTCTTACTGCACGCTCTCAGGTGTGTAAGAGACCTAGTTACGTGCAGGTACTACGTACTGGTTAGAGTAGGGCTATCTGCACACCTGATGAGTGAACAGTATCAGGACACTTGGAAAATAAGCAACCCAGGCAACACTGACTTTACCTGAAATAGAAAGCTCTCACAAGCATATTGTTGCACAACATTATTCCTCTGTCTGAGGTAGCCCACCTATTGTCCTGACAGTGAGATGCAAGTTTATGGAGGAAGACGCACATCTAACAGTGTTCACACACATTGAACATTCTACACCTGGTCCCTGAAGTTGTTTTAGGATGCATTTGTTTTAGTGGAAAGAGCCATAGCGTACACTTACTAGACCTCGGTGTTCTGTACAAGATTCCAAATCGGTCCCTATCCCTAGGCCCTACTAGTAAATCAAATCAAATGTTATTTGTCACATACACATGGTTAGCAGATGTTAATGCGAGTGTAGCGAAATGCTTGTGCTTCTAGTTCCGACAATGCAGTAATAACCAACGAGTAACCTAACAATTCCACAAATACTACCTTATACACACAAGTAGTAGATCTGAAAGGAGTGGATGTGGTGAGCGCTCCAGCAGAAGACCATATTGCTTATGCCTATCCAATCCTTTAGGATCTATGTGACATTCATACAAACAGTGGCTTGGGGCTAATTTCCAATTGCACTCTAGTTCCACTTCCTGCAGTGGAACTACCTGTGACCAGGGTTGGAGTGAAATGAAATGTGAACTCCTTCCAATGTCATTTCAGCTCACCATCCCAACAACAACCCCAAGAGATTGCTGTAAGGTAATACAGCAAACTAACACAGAGCTTGTTTCTGCATTATTACAATATCACTCCAGTCACTCTAGCAAGTGATCTTTCCTCTGATTGTGTACTATCCACTCATGTTTACAACAGCGTATTATATCCTGTGTATACCATTGTGTGGGAAGGTTTTGGTAAGGGGTTTCTATGGAGAGAGAGAAATGAAACTGTAGGGTCAACTCTGTAATAATGGGTTACATTTGTAGGGCTTGTGACATCATCCATTGTAAATGTCATTTAAAAGTAGTATGTCATTTGAAATCACTTGTATTTGTAAAAGGTATAATAATTTATAACATGGATTCAGAAGTGTAAACCTGGTGTTTGTCATAGATGGGTTAAAGAGAAGCTGTAGGTTTCTCTAAAGGCCTGTTTCTCTAAAGGCCTGAAGGACTTTATAGGACTTGACTCACAGGACATCACAAGTAATTACTTCTATTTGTCTTTTTACTTCATCTGTTTCCCCCTGCGCTCCTCTGTTGGTCTTTCTGTCCTCACTTCTCCTGTCCTATTTTCTCTCCATCAGTCGTTCCCCGCACCGTGAAACGAAGAAGAAGAACAAAGTGAAGAAGTACTGGGACGTCCCTCCTCCTGGCTTTGAACACATCAGTGTGATGCAGTACAAAGCCATGCAGGGTAAGAGAGGAGGCCTCACTTCATCATCCTCTTCCTCTCTCCCTTGTTCTCTCTCCTCTATTTTCATCTACTCTATTCAACTCTTTGACCCTCGTTTGGCCTCATATTTAACTGAGTTCTTTCTAATACTGTCTTGTTCTGGAAGCTGTATGAATGTTGTGTTTTTAAATGTGTGACTTCTCCTCAAGCTGCGGGTCAGATCCCAGCCACGGCCCTGCTGCCCACCATGACCCCAGACGGCCTGGCCGTGACCCCCACTCCTGTCCCTGTGGTGGGAAGCCAGATGACCAGACAGGCCCGTCGGCTCTACGTGGGGAACATCCCCTTCGGCATCACAGAGGTCAGTTAGCTCCTGGATGGATGTAGGGACAGAGATCAGAGAGAGGTAGTAGGTAAAAGTTGATACAGGTTAACAGGGCACTACAGGGCACTACATTTAACTTGCGTATGTGCCTAAATATGTAGCTGTGCGACCTGGAATTTTTATTTAGGAGAACCAGTGTGCCTAGAAAAATTAAGGAATCTAGCTTTTATTTCCTCAAATATGTTTCATTGTGCTCCTAAATTTCTTTGTTTGCGCCTACATTTTTGACGTGCTCCTCATAAAACAAGTTCAGCGTAGAGCCTTGACAGTTTAAGGATAGGGGCCGGGCCACCTGATTCTGTCAACTATTATTTCAAGCTCGGGGATCAGAGAGTGCATAATAAATACTGTTGTTGGAGTGAGTATTTTCCAGAGTATTGCCTCAATGTCTCTCCCTCTACCTGTGTAGGAGTCCATGATGGATTTCTTCAACGCTCAGATGCGTCTGGGCGGTCTCACTCAGGCTCCAGGGAACCCTGTCCTCGCTGTTCAGATCAACCAGGACAAGAACTTTGCCTTCCTCGAGGTGGGTCTCAACACCCACTTCACTATACTCAATACTGGAGAAGAAATGTGACCTTCCTCAATAGTCCAAAAGGACCCCTTTTCCTTTTATCTGAGCTTTATGAAATCATCTGACAGGTGAAAGTTAACCCTCTACCTTTCTCAAACCTGGCCTGTGTTTGTTGTCCCAAAGTTCCGCTCAGTGGATGAGACAACCCAGGCCATGGCGTTCGACGGCATCATCTTCCAGGGACAGAGTCTGAAGATCCGCCGTCCCCATGACTACCAGCCCCTGCCCGGCATGAGCGAGAACCCCAGCGTCTACGTGCCTGGTCTGTCTCTGTCTGAACGTGTCTGGCTGGCTGCTTCACTCTCTATTTAGTCCATCTTTAAACCCTTCTTAGTCTGGCCTATTTGAACTATTTACCCGTCTCTATTAGAGGTCGACCGACCATGATTTTTCAACGCCGATACCGATTATTGGATGACCAAAGAAAGCCGATGCCGATTTTTATATATATATGTGTATGTAATATGTATGTGTATATATGAGTGTATATGTATATACATATATACATGTGTGTGTATATGTAGTATGTGTATATACAGTGGGGCAAAAAAGTATTTAGTCAGCCACCAATTGTGCAAGTTCTCCCACTTAAAAAGATGAGAGAGGCCTGTAATTTTCATCATAGGTACACTTCAACTATGACAGACAAAATGAGGGGGGAAAATCCAGAAAATCACATTGTAGGATTTTTAATGAATTTATTTGCAAATTATGGTGGAAAATAAGTATTTGCACAATTGGTGGCTGACTAAATACTTTTTTGCCCCACTGTGTGTGTATGTGTGTATATATATATATATATACACACACGTCAAATATCAAGTCATAGACTTAATTATAATATAATAAACACAGAAATACGAGCCTTTGGTCATTAATATGGTCAAATCCGGAAACTATCATTTCGGAAAATAAAACGTTCAGTGAAATACGGAACCATTCCATATTTTATCGAACGGGTGGCAACCCTAGATCTAAATATTGCTGTTACATTGCACAACCTTCAATGTTATGTCATAACTATGTAAAATTCTGGTAAATTAGTTCACAACGAGCCAGGCGGCCCAAAATGTTGCATATGCCCTGACATGTATAGTTAACTAGTGATTATTTGAAGATGGTTTTTTTTATAAAAAAAAAAGTTTAATGCTAGCTAGCAACTCACCGTGGCTCCTTGCTGCACTCACGCAACAGGTTGTCAGCCTGCCGTCCAAAAATACAGATTGTTATGAAAACTTGAAATCGGCCGATTAATCGGTCGACCTCTAGTCTGTAGGTTCAGACTGGATTTAGGCTGTTTATATCAATGTTTGGTTGACTTTTTAAATAACTTGTCTCTCCTTCTCTGTCTGTGTAGGCGTGGTGTCCACAGTGGTGCCTGACTCAGCCCACAAGCTGTTCATCGGGGGCCTGCCCAACTACCTGAATGATGACCAGGTCAGTGAGCTAACCTTAACCAGCTTAGCCTTCTAACCAGGTCACCTGGAGCCACATACTAGGGTGTGCTGGCTGCTCACCTCCCGTGACGTCCCAGTCTGGCCCAGTGAAAACCTCCTGTTTCCTCACATGCCTAGTCAATGCTGGACGCGGTTAGCAGTGTACTGGAGTAACACTGTTGACGGAAGCCAGATAGCTTGAAAGAGCTCCAATAGTCTGAGATGTTAAGTGTTCAACAATGTCTCCTCGTCTGACTGTTCTCCCCTTTCCCCTATCCCTCCCATCTTTTCCCCTCTGATCTCTATGGTAATCTCACCCCTTCCCTCTCTGTGTTCTCCAGGTGAAGGAGCTCCTGACATCGTTTGGGCCTCTCAAGGCCTTTAACTTGGTCAAGGATAGTGCCACAGGTTTGTCTAAGGGTTATGCGTTCTGTGAGTATGTAGACGTCAACCTGAACGACCAGATCACCATGGAGAATCAGGTAGCTAACCACCCCCTTCATATTTACTTCTTCACACACCATGTCATGGTTTTGGATTTGTTCCAGTTTTTTTTTAAATATCTTCACATTTTTAATTACTTGCACATCAATAAAAATGTAAATTTAATGTTATGAAAGGGAAACTATATTGCTCTTGAGATATTATTAAAATGTATTATGTGTTTCATATATAACACTTTAGCCCCCACAGCAAGAGACACAACTCTTGACAAAATTATTTCATATATTTACACTCCCAATATTTCAGGGTAATCTGTTATGATTGAACTGAATTGCAGTAAAAAAAAAAGTAAAACCTTTGAAAATGACCATCTGTGGAAAGGGAAAAATACTAAATTCTTCTTTTGGTTGGGTTCTTGAAAGGGGCCATTTCAATATATAATGTATAGAAGTGCATAGACCCTGGGGGTTTGTCCTTGCTGATGATTGACAGCTGTATTAACTACTTGGAGATGCCCTGTCCCCACATATTTACTTCATATTTACTTCTTCACACACCATGTCATGGTTTTGGATTTGTTCCAGTTTTTTTTTAAATGTCTTCACATTTTTAATTACTTGCATATCAATAAAAATGTAAATTTAATGTTATGAAAGGGAAACTATATTAAGTAAAACCTTTGAAAATGACCATCTGTGGAAAGGGAAAAATACTAAATTCTTCTTTTGGTTGGGTTCTTGAAAGGGGGCATTTCAATATATGTGTAGAAGTGCATAGACCCTGGGGGTTTGTCCTTGCTGATGATTGACAGCTGTATTAACTACTTGGAGATGCCCTGTCCCCACAGGCCATAGCAGGACTCAACGGCATGCAGCTGGGAGATAAAAAACTCCTGGTGCAGAGAGCCAGCGTGGGATCCAAGAACGCCACTCTGGTAAGAGGGAGATCTGGGCAGGCTGGGAATAGAGTGCTACAGTGGAGTGGGAAGTAGAAGGTAGAGTGAAGCTCTTGGTCCAGGGAGCCATCAGGACATCTGAGAAAGATACACTTGGATAGAGGATCTTGTGCAGAGGGGGTTAGAGGATCTTGTGCAGAGGGGGTTAGAGGATCTTGTGCAGAGGGGGTTAGAGGATCTTGTGCAGAGGGGGTTAGAGGATCTTGTGCAGAGGGGGTTAGAGGATCTTGTGCAGAGGGAGACGAGGGGGAGCATATGTTGTGCCCTTGGGGCGGCCTGTGCTGTGTCTGTTCTACTTTTCCAATCCCTCGTGGCATGTTCTGTATCCACCGACACTCCTTCTCCAACCGTCCTCTCTCCCCTCCAGACAAGTATAAACCAGACCCCGGTGACGCTGCAGGTGCCGGGCCTGATGAACAGCTCAATGACCCAGATGGCCGGCCTGCCCACTGAGGTGCTGTGTCTGATGAATATGGTGGCTGTGGAGGAGCTGGTGGATGAAGAGGAATACGAGGAGATCGTGGAGGATGTGAGGGACGAGTGCAGCAAGTACGGCCAGGTCAAGAGCATCGAGATCCCCAGACCTGTGGATGGGCTGGAGGTCCCTGGCACTGGCAAGGTGAGAGAGAGAGGCTTCTGTCTTCAGCTTTATGACTGTCTTTTTGAATGATCTCCATTGAACCTCCTTACATTTCCTCTCTCTGTCCCTCTCTGTCCTATAGATCTTTGTGGAGTTCATGTCAGTGTTTGACTCCCAGAAGGCCATGCAGGGTCTGACGGGCAGGAAGTTTGCCAACCGGGTGGTGGTGACCAAATACTGCGACCCTGATGCCTACCACCGCCGAGACTTCTGGTAGAGGATGACGACAGACGAGGATAGTGAGGGGGGTGGATTGCCATATTTCAAATCGACCCCTAACCCCACACCACCTAGGCACTTGTTTTGACCTGAAAAGGTGTGAGCGACATAATGTTTCAGCTAGTCCATCAGAAGGCCAGGTGGAGTTCAGAGAAGTACCCAGGGGTAGGGGCTGGGGATCCATTTGTTATTGGGCAAAAGAGAAGGGAGAGATGAAGGGTTTGTATTCTGATGAAAACCAGGAGGGAGGGGTGGGGGGTTCAAAGATTTTTGTGAATTGTGTGTAGTAACAGGTCAGGGGTAAATAATTTTTTATACTTTGAGAAAGGGATGGGTCATTCTGGGGAGGGGGAGGTCTTGCCACACCTTATGGTTTGTATTTAAATGGAGGGATTCTGTTTTAAATACTTTGGGAAGGTGAGCAGAGGGGGAAGTCCACTAAGAGTGGTGGATAGATGGATGGACAGACAGGAGTATTCATCATTTCATATGGGGAGAGGGAGGTGGTGACATTTTTTATTTGGCCCACCAATGTAGATAACAAGATCAGATTCTCGTTGTGAAAAGGGGGAAGGAAAGCTATTGACAGGATCAGATGGAAAGCTATTGACAGGATCAGATGGAAAGCTATTGACAGGAATGGCCTCGTTTTGTGATTTTCCTTTCTTCTCAGATTTGGACCTTTAGTTTTCCTTGTTTCTTTTCTTCCATGTACATCAGACTAAGCCCCTCACCCTGTGTGTGTAGCGAGAGGGGGAGAAGCTGTAACCATACATAACCAACTCCAATGTCATATTGGACTAATTTATCTGAATGTCAGCTGTTGTGGTTTATACTGTCACACCTTGCATTGTCACCAGGGCCGGAGTTTGAGTACCATACATTTTTATTACTGCCTGTGTTTCTTTGAAGGTTTTGTTTCTTTTTTGGATTGACACCTTTCTTCTAGTGTGAATTTATCCATCGCCATTTTTAGCAGGCAAAATAATTCTATCCCTACACCCTTACCCATCAGAGAGACTGGGAGAGGGGAAAGGCAGGCTTTTGAAGTTCTGAATTGTTATTTTTGAATTGTGAGTGGTAAATATTGGATTGGTGTTGAGTAGGGCTCGATCTGATTCTGATTAAAAGCCTTGTTATTTTTCATGTCACATTCAAGATAAAAATATATGGAGTACTCATTCATGTCTGTGCTTAGCAAGTTTGTCAATACATGGAGTCATTTCATGCTTTGGTATTTTCAGGTAACAATGATTTGAGATTGTAGTCAATATTCAAGTTACTATTGTATTGCTTTGTCTGGAATGAGTTTCTTTTGTTTTGCTTCCTGTTTCAAACCTACCTATAGAATATTGGACAGCTCATACAGAAATCTCTCTTTGGCCCAGGTAGTGTTTGTGTAACTTCTCAGACAAAATAAAGTTATAAAGACTAATACCAATGTTTCCTGTTCTACTGCCCACAAATAAAATGCACTATTTACTTTGACCAAGTTATCAGGCTTTTAGTAACCATAAAAGTCAGGTAGTATTGTGTGATTGTATACCTCTTCTGTTAAGTAATGGGTTTGTTGTCACAAAGGGTGAGATGGAGATATTAAACATGATTTTTTTTAACTGAAGGGGAGTGCAGTCTTTTGGACAGGTTCTCAAGTGTTCTATTGGAATGTTCATACTCATCAAAAGGTTGTCCCCTCAACTGTATATATAGTCTCACTTCTTCCTCATCTCCCTCAACCTTTGTCATTACGACTCCAAGGACCACTGGTTACGCTATGGGGTTGAGGGAGTTCCCATGATGCTTTGTGTTCAGACCTAGAGTTGGGCAGTACCAGTGAAATGTGACTTCCTCCCTTTCTAAAATGTGCTTTTTAAATGTTACCATGTCATTTAATTTTAGCTTTTGGGGGGGAATGTGATTTCTTAAGTGAATTAATGGAATAAAAAATGGCTAAAACCACATGTAGTTTATAACAGAATTGTGGATCTTTTATTAAACTAGGCGAGTCAGTTAAGAACAAATTCTTATTTACAATGACAGCCAAACCCTAACAACGCTGGGCCAATTGTGCGCTGCTCCCATAGACTCCCAATCACAGCTGGTTGTGATACAGCCTGGAATTGAACCAAGGTCTGTAGTGATGCCTCTAGCACTGAGATGTAGCCTTAGACCACGGCGCCACTTCATTTTCAAAAGTTGCTCAAACAGGATTTCTGATTATACACACTGAAAATCAGGCGTTGACTTAAAGTGCAAGTAAACTTGGCTTGTATGTTTACATTTGAGACATTTAGCAAATGCTCTTAGCCACAACTTCCAGTAGTGAGTGCATACATGTTCATACTGGTCCCCCATGGGAATCAAACCCACAACCCTGGCATTGTAAGCACCATGCTCTACCCACTGAGCCACACGGGACTGATTTTGATTGTTTCTCCATTGAAATGTCAAGGTGACAGGTTCAGAACCACAGTACACATAAACCTGAGCTGACTGGTCAGTAGAGGCTTGCCTAAGTGGCATGAAAACAGGTTGACACTGCAGCCGTCAGTACTCCCTCTATACTCACCTGGGGCTTATTCAGGAGGGCACAGCTACAGAAGTGTATAGTGCAGCACAGACATGACACTGTCGTGGGAATAATGAACCATGTCGCTATACATCCCATCTCTGTCTGTGCCGTTGCACTCCACTGAGGAAGGCCAGCAATATGGTGCAATCCCTCCAGACCAGGCAGGTAGATGTTGCCAGAAAGCACAGAATCTAAGATTAGTTTACCTACCCCAATCCAATCCCAAGATGGAAAACAAGACTGTCCTTAGATCAGTGTAAAGGAACAACTTCATCCTACTCCAATGGGAATCAGTATAGAGACTCAGGGAAGATCTCAATTGCATACTCCTCATGTCCTCTCTCCTCGTCTCCTCCTCAAAACCCATTGGATGAGAAAGCCAGAAGTCCTGCCCCGCTGACGTTCTCCTCCAATGGGTTTTGAGAAGGAGACAAGGACAGAGGACGCAAGGATTATGCAAATGAGATCTTTCCTCAGTAGCCCACCATAGGAGCCCAGCCCAGGCAGGTCTGATGCTGCAGTGGTATATCCATGTACTGCTGCCCTCTAGTGGGAAGTCTACACCACTGACGCTGGTCATTGTCATTCTACACCACGCCTCCCCACTGATCTTCATTCATAAAGATGGAACACTGCAGTGGCAGAGGGAGAGTGCAACTCTAAACACTACATCAAGGGATGGAGGCTGTGTGCCTGTGTGTGCCTGTGCCTGTGTGTGTGAAAGCAGAGCACAATTTGTAAATGCATAGGTTTAAGGTTCTGATTTCTCTTGTCATGACATCACAGAGCAGTAGATCAAACTAACATTTAGTGTTTTTACTCTTCTATGCAGTCCTTAGTTCCACTATAGAATATCTTATAGATGACATCATGCAGTGTGTGTGTGCTCCGTTGTGTGTGTGCGCACGCTCGCGTGCGTTTTGGTGTGCGTGCTTACATGAGTGTGTATGTGTGTGCGTGAGTGAGTGTGAGCACACATCACTCTGGTGGTGACAGAAGGACTTTGAGTGATGTGTATATGAGAGTCTGAGGATGTTCACATCAGCACACCGTGTATTATAAAAGACCTGAGTTTACCACTGTCTTCCTATCAGACCATATGAGGGAGGAGAGGTAAAGCCATACAGCCAGGACAGATCACAGTGCCAGAGTCCACTCTACAGCAACTAGAAAAAAGTTACGATATAAAGCACACAAGTATAATTATATTTTGACAGGAAAGCTAATTTGCACAGGCAAGATTAAATACTGTAGGCCAACTTTTATGATTGATACCACATTAATTCAATGCATTTCTATGTCAAATCTGACAGCCCCCCTTCCCCCATGCCGTGCGTGTTTCTGGACCCTTGCCCACCCACCCCGGGTGCTAGGAAAATGAATCCAGTTGAATGGATGTTTGGCTATTCATCAAGCCGATATGCCCACCATATTGTCCACTTTCTGAAAATAATCATCATCTACAGAACAAGCGTGTTGCTATGCTGCAATCCCAGGAAGTGGTGAGGAACTGAGATGAGTGGTGACTGGGGTATTCCTGTCAGCCCCGTACCTCATTCGCCGAGTTCCCCGTGACTCTCTGCCACTCGATCTCTCTCTCCCTCTGCCTCAATTAGCTTTCTCTCTCAGTGTCGCTACTCTCTCTCTCTCTCGCTCTTTCTCTCTCTCCCTCTCCCTACCTTCCTCCCTCTCTCTATGTTTATATCTCTTTCTCTACGTCTGTCTCTCTCTCTCTCTCTCTGTGCCACGTGTCATGTGTAACCCAAACTGTGAGCAGTACAGCAGAGCAGGAGCTGGATCATGTGGAGAGCTTCCATGAGACCAGGCTGGACCTCTCTCTACACTCTGCTTCCTTAAAGGGAGGTTCTGTACAATAGACCACTGACTGGGCTTCTGATTGTGCTTTAGAATAGTGATTATGGTTCTAATTTTCTTCAGAACGTTGAATGGGGTTCCACTCTGCTTTAGAACAACGACTATGGTTCTGCTGCTCTACAGGAAAGCAAAGTGTATGAAATGTAGTTGTACCTTGACTGCTCTTGTCGTCTCTTTCTCCAACACACTCTCTTTTTCTACAACCAACTTCTTTTCCCACAACTTTCCACCTCTTCTTTTCCTCTGTAGTGCTCTCTTTCCAGTTTGTTTCTGTCTGTCATTCTGTCAGTTGCAGTTTGTCTCTCTCTGTCTTTCTTTCCTTCTGTCTTTCTCCCCCAATCCATCTCTGTCTGCTCTGGCTCTATCTCTCTCTCTCTCTGTCTGCTCTGACTCTCTCGTTCTCTTCCTCTCCTCTCTCTCCCTCTCCTCTCTCTCCCTCTCTCTTCCCCACCTCTCTCTTTCTCTCTCTCTCTCTCTCTGCTTAACAGTGCGTTATGGATTGCTGTGAAGTGCTGCCCTGGCCTCCACTCATATAAACAGTACAGAGCCCCCACTTAATGTCATTAACAGCTGGCTTTCTTAAATAGAGACACACACACACACACACACACACACACACACACACACACACACACACACACACACACACACACACACACACACACACACACACACACACACACACGCACAAACAAACAAACGCACACATACACACACACACAATGTTTTTACCCACACAAACGTTGCCTGTCATCATGGCAGAAGACAAAACCATAAAGATTTCTAACAAATGTAGTGTTGAGTTTGAACATGGACCCGGGTACACACAAACACACATTCTGAGGGGCAGAGACCAGTAGACACAGTTAATCAACAACAGAACCAACCTACCCAGCACTCCCTCTCCTCTTACTCTCTCTTTCCATATCCTTTACTTACCCCACCCCCTTAACACACACTGACTATCTCTCTCTCTTCTGCCTCTCTCTCTCTTTAGCCCCATTTATACCTGGTTTTAACAACATGCATACTCTGTCCTGATCTTGTCCACATTCTGATTGTGCCCACATTTTTAGACAGGTGTAGACGATTAAAAGACAGATTGTGATCAGATCTGATTGTGATCAGATCTTTCTGACCACCCCCGGAGGTAGTCAAGCATGCATTGTGTTTGGATGTCTTGTGTGTAGACAGATCTGGACAGAGAAACAATTGAAATCATAATTACCCCACCTTCTAAAATCATTGACAGGTGGCAACATTGAATTATGACATCAATATGTGTGTCTTAAAATAAATAAATAAATATTATTGTAAAAGAATAGCACTCAGTTAATTTGCATACAGGGAGGGACCAGGAAATCTGGACATGTGGGCACAATCAGAATGTAAACAATCAGGACAAAGGACCTATGATAGCACCAGGTATAAACGTGTCTCTCTCTCTCTTCCTTTCTCTCTCTCTCACCCCCCCTCCCCCTCGCTCTCTCACCCCCCCTCTCTCTCTCTCTCTCACCCCCCTCTCCTTTCTCTCTCTCTCACCCCCCCCCCCCCCCCCCCCCTATCTCTCTCTCTCTCCAACACTCCCAACTTTCTCCCCTCTATTAAGTTCCAAGCTTCTTTCAATCTGAAGTGAACAACATATTCCAAACAGGTCAGACTTACTTTTCTCCTTGTTGTTATATGTGCTGTGCTTTAGATCGTGCTTATAGCTGCATGTTGTGCTGGTTGCAGTAGTGGTGGTTAAGTAGGAGAGAGTGTGGCTGATTTTCACAGATGTCTTTTTTCCTAACATGTGTGAGCAGTTAGAGCCTGCCGTTTTAGTTCTACTGCTCAACAAGTAATGGACAGATTCTTTTGAAATGAAACCTTTCTGCAGTCGATCTTAGTTTTGACGGATGTGTACACACGATTAGGTTTGATCTGATTTGTGGAACAGTTTGCTGTGTTATTTTGACTATTTTGACCGTGATTAGTTAATCATGGACATTGCACAGCAAAAAGTGACATCTAAGCAACTTAAATATGTTATCTAGAGTGATAATTCACTTCAAATCAGTGTTTCTTGTCTTACTAACATGTCTAACGTCATTGGCAGATATTTGTCTTCTTTTAAACTAAAAAAGGCTAAATACAAGTAATTTATCTTATTTGAAGATGTTTTTTCAAGATATTTAATCATCTTATTAATTAAAATAAGCAAAATGATCTGGCAATGACGTTAGATAATTTAGTTTAAAAAAATAACGTAAGTGAGTTATCACTCAATATAACATTTCTAGGCTTGCTTAGATTTCACTTTATGCAGTGATGTAATGGGATATCCATCCATGTGCGGTGTGTGTAATTCTCCAGCTCCTAATTCAACTGTCAGCAGCTGCTCTTGTTATTTTCCATTACATTCAGTGCTATGCCTTTTGCTATAGATATAAGCGATAGGTTACTTAATGTGCAAGAGAAGTTTCGGTCTAGCCATTGGCTATACATATCTCTGAAAGTGTACTCCATTAAATAATCTTTATTTTGGTTCTGTGGGACATTCCATAGCATGATGCTCTTTGACAGACAGAAAGTGATCCCTTCCACTGTGGTTGCCAGCTCTGTCAGAAGGACGTCCCAGTGCAACATTTTAAAAAGGCCAGACAGTTCTCAGCCGTTTGACTTTGGCTTGGAGCTATAGACTGATAACAGAGTACACACCTAATGGATTACTACACGGCAGTGGAGGCTGGTGGGAGGAGCTATAGACTGATAACAGAGTACACACCTAATGGATTACTACACAGCAGTGGAGGCTGGTGGGAGGAGCTATAGACTGATAACAGAGTACACACCTAATGGATTACTACACAGCAGTGGAGGCTGGTGGGAGGAGCTATAGACTGATAGCAGAGTACACACCTAATGGATTACTACACAGCAGTGGAGGCTGGTGGGAGGAGCTATAGACTGATAACAGAGTACACACCTAATGGATTACTACACAGCAGTGGAGGCTGGTGGGAGGAGCTATAGACTGATAGCAGAGTACACACCTAATGGATTACTACACAGCAGTGGAGGCTGGTGGGAGGAGCTATAGACTGATAGCAGAGTACACACCTAATGGATTACTACACAGCAGTGGAGGCTGGTGGGAGGAGCTATAGACTGATAACAGAGTACACACCTAATGGATTACTACACAGCAGTGGAGGCTGGTGGGAGGAGCTATAGACTGATAACAGAGTACACACCTAATGGATTACTACACAGCAGTGGAGGCTGGTGGGAGGAGCTATAGACTGATAACAGAGTACACACCTAATGGATTACTACACAGCAGTGGAGGCTGGTGGGAGGAGCTATAGACTGATAACAGGGGCTGTGCCCCAACCTGGGACCTGTCCCTGGGACTCCACCACTCTGTCCCCTGATGTGGGACCTATCCCTGGGACACTCACTCACTCCACCGCTCTGTCCCCTGATGTGGGACCTATCCCTGACACACTCACTCACTCCACCGCCATGGCCCCTGATGTGGGACCTATCCCTGACACACTCACTCACTCCACCACTCTGTCCCCTGATGTGGGACCTATCCCTGGGACACTCACTCACTCCACCGCCATGGCCCCTGATGTGGGACCTATCCCTGACACACTCACTCACTCCACCACTCTGTCCCCTGATGTGGGACCTATCCCTGGGACACTCACTCACTCCACTGCCATGGCCCCTGATGTGGGACCTATCCCTGGGACACTCACTCACTCCACCGCTCTGTCCCCTGATGTGGGACCTATCCCTGGGACACTCACTCACTCCACCGCCATGGCCCCTGATGTGGGACCTATCCCTGGGACACTCACTCACTCCACCACTCTGGCCCCTGATGTGGGACCTATCCCTGGGACACTCACTCACTCCACCGCTCTGTCCCCTGATGTGGGACCTATCCCTGAGACACTCACTCACTCCACCGCTCTGTCCCCTGATGTGGGACCTATCCCTGGGACACTCACTCACTCCACCACTCTGTCCCGTGATGTGGGACCTATCCCTGGGACACTCACTCACTCCACCGCCATGGCCCCTGATGTGGGACCTATCCCTGGGACACTCACTCACTCCACCGCTCTGTCCCCTGATGTGGGACCTATCCCTGGGACACTCACTCACTCCACCGCTCTGTCCCCTGATGTGGGACCTATCCCTGGGACACTCACTCACTCCACCGCCATGGCCCCTGATGTGGGACCTATCCCTGGGACACTCACTCACTCCACCGCTCTGTCCCCTGATGTGGGACCTATCCCTGGGACACTCACTCACTCCACCGCCATGGCCCCTGATGTGGGACCTATCCCTGGGACACTCACTCACTCCACCACTCTGGCCCCTGATGTGGGACCTATCCCTGACACACTCACTCACTCCACCACTCTGGCCCCTGATGTGGGACCTATCCCTGGGACACTCACTCACTCCACCGCCATGGCCCCTGATGTGGGACCTATCCCTGGGACACTCACTCACTCCACCACTCTGTCCCGTGATGTGGGACCTATCCCTGGGACACTCACTCACTCCACCGCCATGGCCCCTGATGTGGGACCTATCCCTGGGACACTCACTCACTCCACCGCTCTGTCCCCTGATGTGGGACCTATCCCTGGGACACTCACTCACTCCACCGCCATGGCCCCTGATGTGGGACCTATCCCTGGGACACTCACTCACTCCACCACTCTGGCCCCTGATGTGGGACCTATCCCTGGGACACTCACTCACTCCACCGCCATGGCCCCTGATGTGGGACCTATCCCTGGGACACTCACTCACTCCACCACTCTGTCCCCTGATGTGGGACCTATCCCTGGGACACTCACTCACTCCACCGCCATGGCCCCTGATGTGGGACCTATCCCTGGGACACTCACTCACTCCACCACTCTGTCCCCTGATGTGGGACCTATCCCTGGGACACTCACTCACTCCACCACTCTGTCCCCTGATGTGGGACCTATCCCTGGGACACTCACTCACTCCACCACTCTGTCCCCTGATGTGGGACCTATCCCTGGGACACTCACTCACTCCACCACTCTGTCCCCTGATGTGGGACCTATCCCTGGGACACTCACTCACTCCACCGCTCTGTCCCCTGATGTGGGACCTATCCCTGGGACACTCACTCACTCCACCGCTCTGTCCCCTGATGTGGGACCTATCCCTGGGACACTCACTCCCTCCACCGCCATGGCCCCTGATGTGGGACCTATCCCTGGGACACTCACTCACTCCACCGCTCTGTCCCCTGATGTGGGACCTATCCCTGGGACACTCACTCACTCCACCGCTCTGTCCCCTGATGTGGGACCTATCCCTGGGACACTCACTCCACCGCCATGGCCCCTGATGTGGGACCTATCCCTGGGACACTCACTCACTCCACCGCTCTGTCCCCTGATGTGGGACCTATCCGTGGGACACTCAATCTGTCTACCACCACTGTCAGCGCTTGGCGTTAATTGCCACCCAGGGCTGAATTATCACCTCACACACACACACACACCACACCACACCACGCACATGCAAACGCACACGCATGCACAAAACATTAATGGTATCTGCGGGTATACATTATACATATACACTGAGTGTACAAAACATTAAGAACACCTGCTCTTTCATGACATAGACTGACCAAGTGAATCCAGGTGAAAGCTATGATCCCTTATTGATGTCACTTGTTAAATCCACTTCAATCAGTGTAGATAAAGGGGAGGATACAGGTTAAAGAATGATTTTTAATGATTTTTTTGAGACAATTGAGACATGGATTGTGTATGTGCACCTTTGAACAGGGTATGGTAGTAGGTGCCAGGTGCACCGGTTTGTGTCAAGAACTGCAACTCTGCAGGGGTTTTCACACTCAACAGTTTCCTGTGTGTATCAAGAATGGTTCACCACCCAAAGGACATCCAGCCAACTTGACACAACTGTGGGAAGCATTGGAGTTAAAATGGGCCAGCATCCCTGTGGAACTCATTCGACACCTTGTAGAGTCCATGCCCCAACGAATTGAGGCTGTTCAGAGGGCAAAAGGAAGGTGTTCCTAATGAGCAGTCCACTCGAATAGCTTGTATCTGGCTCATACTCTCTCTGCTGCCTAGGACAGCAACAAAGAATTTCCAATCCAGACAGTTCTTTAATAAGAAGAAATGATTTGGTGGGTGCTTGTATTTGTACTATTTCACACATGTATGAATTGGAAATGTGTGTTTTTGCATATTCCAACTCCCCCTGAGACACCTTCAGAGAGTGGGGTCACAGCCAGCCATTGTGAAGGCACATTAACACCAGTATTTTCACCTTGTCACTGCAGGGATCCAAACTAGCGACCTTAACAGTTACTGTCCCAACACTAACCACTTGGTTACCTGCTGTATCTGGCTTGTACTCTGCTGCATAGGGCAGCAACAAAGGATCTCTACTCCTGGCAGACTGGCAGTTTTATCCACAAAGAGATCCGTGATGGCCCAGTCAAGTGTTTTTTCCCACCTGAACTTGATCCCCCTTTTTAGGGAGTCATCTTCTCTCTTGTTATGGATGGGGACAAAGAGGGTGTTGTCGTTGTTAATCGTCTTTTTTTCTTCTTTCCTTGTTTATATTCAGGGGGTGTTCCATAAAAAATAGATGCCATCCTTCCTCGTCACCCAGTCCTCTCCTCCTCTACCTTTCTCTCCATCACTCCCTTTCTCCCATTTTTTCTACTCCCATACTGAACCGTTCATCTCTCTCTCCCCTTTCCTCCTCCCGTCCTCTCCGTTCTCCATTCTTCATCCCCACATCCACCTCTGAACTGCTGTTATCTGTGTCTCTACCTTCCTCCTGTCTTCAACCTTCCTTTCTTCTTTTTGGGGTTCACCTCCCTTCAATTATTTCCCTGCTTCTCTCTCTTCACCCTCTTTCCCGTCCTCTTCCCTCTTTCCCTCCCTTCCTCTCTCCATCCGGCCTCTCAGCCTCTGGTAGAGGTCACCATGTGGGCCAACTACATTGTCCAGCCGGAGGAGGATGGCCGTATGGGGGTGGTAGGAGCAGGGCCCCATGGGGGCCTGGCCGGCATGGCAGGGGTGAAGGGAGGGGGGCGTGCTACGAGGCGGACCCCTAGGATGAGTGACAGCCAGGAGGGGAAGATCAAGCTGGCGTTCTTTGTGGCCATTGTGGGTGTGACCCTGACAGTGCTGGGGGTGGGGACAGAGTTCTGGGTGGAGCTGGCCACACCCAAGACCTGGAGTAACAACCAGACGTGTCAGACAGCCCACTACGGCCTGTGGAAGGGGTGTACCCGCACCCTGTGGGTGGATGACATCGACCCCGAGAGAGAGAGCTGCGGCCCCGCCGACCTGCCCGGAGGTGAGGAGTCTGTCTGTCTGTCTGTTGCATTAGGGCAGGCCATGAGTTGATTTTAGGGACAGGCTAGGTAATATCCTTAGGGTCTCATTTTGATGACAACACTGTAAAAATGGGTTCTGACGAGAGGGAGTAAAGCTATGACCGGAAGGGATTTTTTCGGAGCAGGTTAGGAGAATTTGCGCAGCAGTTTAGGATAATTAATGGGGCAGGTTAGGAGACTTAGGCTAAGGTTAGGAAAAGGATTAGGGTTAGCTGAAATGCTCTCCTAACCTGCTACGAAAAGCCTCTTCTGGTCGTAGCTGGACTCCCTCAATCACAACCGCAGAGATGGAGGTAACGATGGAGGTAACTGGGGCACCGATTTCATAAATAACCCCTGATTGCACTGCAGTGCTGTGTGTGTTAGTTAGGGCTTCCTCCCCTTCCTCAGCAATGATCTGTAAACATAGGATAGGTGGAAGCAATGTGTTGGATGTCTCCCAGGAATTTGCATCAATGCAGCGTCAATATGTGGGTGTGTGTATGCATGTGTACATTGTATGTATGCGTGTGCGTGCCCTTTGTCTGTGTGTGCACGAGCATTCCTATGCAAACGTGTGTGAATAGGAGGCGTGTATGCCAGCTTTGCTGCGTGTGTATCTGGGTCATCCTACAGATAATGTGCAAATTGAGTCCTTAAAGGAATACTGCTTTGAAATGGAGCCAGTCTGAATTTGACAAATCTGAATGTGGCTACTGGTCTGTCTGTTAGTTATCTAGCTATAGGCATCAGATTTTTATTATCGTTGGTGAGTCAGAAAAGGATGTTTCCAGTATCCTTGTAAACATCCAACCTTTCAGTGTGTTTATATAAGACAGACACTTCCCTTTTACTGCATGATGGAGCTTCGTCTTTTGGAATACTTCAATGGATTATTATTATTATTTAATTTCAATTTCTTTCAGTTTTAGAATGTTAATTTATTGAATGATCAGTCAAAAATATATTTTGATTGCAGGTATTCATTATAGTGCTTTTTCATAAAATCTTCTCTATAAAAAACAAAAAATATATTTGTTAAATTTCAGGAAAAGAAAGCTAATAAACTACGATTTTCAGCCACTTCCTCCATCCTGTACTGTTACGTTCCCCCATGTAAGTCTCTTATCTGTGGAATGACCCGTTTCTGTCTGTAGGGATCGTCCAGTGGTGGATGAATGCAGGTATTAAAGCACTTATCCCACAGAGGGGGCCAGACAGGGCCTACGGTAGGATGAGGTAGTCATCTTCTGTATTCCTGCTTTACCTGCCAGAATAGTCTGATATTCAGCCAGGCTAGCAGTGGTTGGCTTTGATACACTAGCAATGATGTATGTATTGTTTTGAATAGGATGTATACATATTTTACATTGTATAAATATAAAATTGCTTTATTTCATTTTGCAGTCTTGATTTAGCTTGTTTTATTAGGATGGATGAATCCTATGAATGTTCATATCTATTACAATGTAGATTACACGCTATATCCATCTGGTGCATTGTTTATCAGCCTCCGGTATTTTAGAGGGCTGATTCACCTTGGATGTCTAGTCGATAAACATCTATGTCTGACTCACCTTGTGTGTCTTGTCTATCAGATAAACATCTGTGTTTACGATGACGGTCTGTGTGTTGGAGTAGAGTCCGCATCTATTCTGACACTTCCTCGTCTCCTTGCGTCAAAACACTGTTGGCCCACAGCGCCTGACAGACAGGCTCTGCTGTGTGTGTGGACTTCTCATGTTTGGAGAAAAACAACTGTTTCTCCGTCTGTGCTTCTCTATTTCACATTCATGTTTACATGCCCCTGGCGCCTGTCCCTGGGAAACAACATCACAGTCATTCTCTGTCACTGTCTGTCAGTGCCAGACCAACTAATACATCATACATCACTCACTGCTACTGTACATTACCATAACCTCTGACTAACTGACTAAGCCACTCAGAGGTGGACTAGTGGACAGGAGGGCAGAAGGACAGGTGGACCGGTGGACAGGAGGGCAGGTAGACAGGTGGAGCGCTTGAGAGGTAGATCTGACTATAAATCTGTGGTCATAATATACAGGTTTCCTTTAATGCACCAGTGTTGCAGACAGAATAGCATTAAGGTTGATAGGAGAGTCTGCTGTATGTGTTTGTACTTGTGTGTGTTTGGTTTTACTATTATTGTGGTGACCAGAAGTCAAACAAGGAAAAAGGTTAAGGTTTAGGGGTAGGGTTTGGGGTTAAGGTTAGGGAAAATAGGATTTTGAATGGGAATCAGTTGTTTGATTCTCACATGGATAGTAAAACAAACATGTGTGTGTGGCTGTGTGGCTGTGTGTTTGTGGGTCCCTCTGTGTCTCTGACCACACAGAGTATGCAGGGGTAACTACTAGACAGGGGGATCGAGGAAGAGCAGCAGAGGACGAGAGAAATATATATATATATATATATATATATGCAGTGGGGCAAAAAAGTATTTAGTCAGCCACCAATTGTGCAAGTTCTCCCACTTAAGATGAGAGAGGCCTGTTATTTTCATCATAGGTACACTTCAACTATGACAGACAAAATGAGGAAAAAAAATCCAGAAAATCACATTGTAGGATTTTTAATGAATTTATTTGCAAATTATGGTGGAAAATAAGTATTTGGTCAATAACAAAAGTTTATCTCAATACTTTGTTATATAACCTTTGTTGGCAATGACAGAGGTCAAACGTTTTCTGTAAGTCTTCACAAGGTTTTCACACACTGTTTCTGGTATTTTGGCCCATTCCTCCATGCAGATCTCCTCTAGAGCAGTGATGTTTTGGGGCTGTTGCTGGGCAACACGGACTTTCAACTCCCTCCAAAGATTTTCTATGGGGTTGAGATCTGGAGACTGGCTAGGCCACTCCAGGACCTTGAAATGCTTCTTACGAAGCCACTCCTTCGTTGCCCGGGCGGTGTGTTTGGGATCATTGTCATGCTGAAAGACCCAGCCACGTTTCATCTTCAATGCCCTTGCTGATGGAAGGAGGTTTTCACTCAAAATCTCACGATACATGGCCCCATTCATTCTTTCCTTTACACGGATCAGTCGTCCTGGTCCCTTTGCAGAAAAACAGCCCCAAAGCATGATGTTTCCACCCCCATGCTTCACAGTAGGTATGGTGTTCTTTGGATGCAACTCAGCATTCTTTGTCCTCCAAACACGACGAGTTGAGTTTTTACCAAAAAGTTATATTTTGGTTTCATCTGACCATATGACATTCTCCCAATCTTCTTCTGGATCATCCAAATGCTCTCTAGCAAACTTCAGACGGGCCTGGACATGTACTGGCTTAAGCAGGGGGACACGTCTGGCACTGCAGGATTTGAGTCCCTGGCGGCGTAGTGTGTTACTGATGGTAGGCTTTGTTACTTTGGTCCCAGCTCTCTGCAGGTCATTCACTAGGTCCCCCCGTGTGGTTCTGGGATTTTTGCTCACCGTTCTTGTGATCATTTTGACCCCACGGGGTGAGATCTTGCGTGGAGCCCCAGATCGAGGGAGATTATCAGTGGTCTTGTATGTCTTCCATTTCCTAATAATTGCTCCCACAGTTGATTTCTTCAAACCAAGCTGCTTACCTATTGCAGATTCAGTCTTCCCAGCCTGGTGCAGGTCTACAATTTTGTTTCTGGTGTCCTTTGACAGCTCTTTGGTCTTGGCCATAGTGGAGTTTGGAGTGTGACTGTTTGAGGTTGTGGACAGGTGTCTTTTATACTGATAACAAGTTCAAACAGGTGCCATTAATACAGGTAACGAGTGGAGGACAGAGGAGCCTCTTAAAGAAGAAGTTACAGGTCTGTGAGAGCCAGAAATCTTGCTTGTTTGTAGGTGACCAAATACTTATTTTCCACCATTTTTATCTCATTTTGTCTGTCATAGTTGAAGTGTACCTATGATGAAAATTACAGGCCTCATCTTTTTAAGTAGGAGAACTTGCACAATTGGTGGCTGACTAAATACTTTTTTGCCCCACTGTATATATGACAGAGAGAGAGGAAGAGCAGCAGAGGACGAGAGAATATATAAAGAGAGAAAGAGCAGCAGAGGACGAGAATATATAAATATATATATAAAGAGAGGAAGAGCAGCAGAGGATGACATAATACACAGTTGAAGTCAGAAGTTTACATAGACTTAGGTTGGAATCATTAAAACTAGTTTTTCAACCACTCCACAAATTTCTTGTTAACAAACTATAGTTTTGGCAAGTCGGTTAGGACATCTACTTTGTGCATGACATAAGTAATTTTCCCAACAATTGTTTAGACAGATTATTTCACTTATAATTCACTGTATCACAATTCCAGTAGGTTAGAAGTGTACATACACTAAGTTCCAGAAAATGATGTCATGGCTTTAGAAGCTTCTGATAGGCTAATTGACATAATTTGAGTCAATTGGAGGTGTACCTGTGGATATATTTCAAGGCCTACCTTCAAACTCAGTGCCTCTTAGCTTGCCATCATGGAAAAATCTAAAGAAATCAGGCAAGACATCAGAAAACAATTGTAGACCTCCACAAGTCTGGTTCATCCTTGGGAGCAATTTCCAAACGCTTGAAGGTACCACGTTCATCTGTACAAATAAACGTATGCAAGTATAAACACCATGGGACCACGCAGCCATCATGCCGCTCAGGAAGGAGACGCGTTCTGTCTCCTAGAGATTAACATACTTTGGTGCGAAAAGTGCAAATCAATCCCAGAACAACAGCAAATGACCTTGTGAAGATGCTGGAGGAAACAGGTACGAAAGTATCTATATCCACAGTAAAATTAGTCCTATATCGACATAACCTGAATGGCCGCTCAGCAAGGAAGAAGCCACTACTCCAAAACCACCATAAAAAGCCAGACTACGGTTTGCAACTGCACATGGGGACAAAGATCGTACTTTTTGGAGAAATGTCCTCTGGTCTGATGAAACAAAAATAGAACTGTTTGGCCATAATAACCATTGTTATGTTTGGTGGGAAAAGGGGGAGGCGTGCAATCCAAAGAACACCATCCCAAAGTTTTTTTGAAATCTGACACAGTGGTTGCATTAAGGAGAAGTTTATCTAAACTTCTTTGTAAAACACTTGTATCTTTTATCAATGTTTATTATGAGTATTTCTGTAAATTGATGTGGCTCTCTGCAACATCACCGGATGTTTTGAAGGCAAAACATTACTGAACACGCCAATGTAAACTAAGATTTTTGGATATAAATATGAACTTTATCGAACAAAACATACATGTATTGTGTAACATGAAGTCCTATGAGTGTCATCTGATGAAGATCATCAAAGGTTAGTGATTAATTTTATCTCTATTTCTGCTTTTTGTGACTCCTCTCTTTGGCTGGAAAAATGGCTGTGTTTTTCTGTGACTAGGTACTGAACTAACATAATCAGATGGTGTGCTTTCGTCGTAAAGACTTTTTGAAATCGGATACTGTGGTGGGATTAACAAGTTTATCTTTAAAATGGTGTAAAATACTTGTATGTTTGAGGAATTTTAATTATGAGAATTCTGTTTGAATTTGGCGCCCTGCACTTTCACTGGCCGTTGATCCCGTTAACGGGATCTCAGCCGTAAGAAGTTAAAGGCACAGTCAACTTAGTGTACATACACTTCTGAGCCACTGGAATTGTGATACAGTGAAATAATCTGTCTGTAAACAATTGTTGGAAAAATTACTTGTCATGCACAAAGTAGATGTCCTAACCAAATTGCCAAAACTATACTTTGTTAACAAGAAATTTGTGGAGTGGTTGAAAAACAAGTTTTAATGACTCCAACCTGAGTGTATGTAAACTTCTGACTTCAACTGTATATATATATACAGTATATATGGAAGAGCAGCAGAGGACCAGAGCATATACACTGCTCAAAAAAATAAAGGGAACACTTAAACAACACAATGTAACTCCAAGTCAATCACACTTCTGTGAAATCAAACTGTCCACTTAGGAAGCAACACTGATTGACAATAAATTGCACATGCTGTTGTGCAAATGGAATAGACAAAAGGTGGAAATTATAGGCAATTAGCAAGACACCCCCAAAAAAGGAGTGAATCTGCAGGTGGTGACCACAGACCAATTCTCAGTTCCTATGCTTCCTGGCTGATGTTTTGGTCACTTTTGAATGCTGGCGGTGCTCTCACTCTAGTGGTAGCATGAGACGGAGTCTACAACCCACACAAGTGGCTCAGGTAGTGCAGTTCATCCAGGATGGCACATCAATGCGAGCTGTGGCAAAAAGGTTTGCTGTGTCTGTCAGCGTAGTGTCCAGAGCATGGAGGCGCTACCAGGAGACAGGCCAGTACATCAGGAGACGTGGAGGAGGCCGTAGGAGGGCAACAACCCAGCAGCAGGACCGCTTCCTCCGCCTTTGTGCAAGGAGGTGCACTGCCAGAGCCCTGCAAAATGACCTCCAGCAGGCCACAAATGTGCATGTGTCAGCATATGGTCTCACAAGGGGTCTGAGGATCTCATCTCGGTACCTATTGGCAGTCAGGCTACCTCTGGCGAGCACATGGAGGGCTGTGCGGCCCCACAAAGAAATGCCACCCCACACCATGACTGACCCATCGCCAAACCGGTCATGCTGGAGGATGTTGCAGGCAGCAGAACGTTCTCCATGGCGTCTCCAGACTCTGTCACGTCTGTCACATGTGCTCATGTGCTCAGTGTGAACCTGCTTTCATCTGTGAAGAGCACAGGGCGCCAGTGGCGAATTTGTCAATCTTGGTGTTCTCTGGCAAATGCCAAACGTCCTGCACGGTGTTGGGCTGTAAGCACAACCCCCACCTGTGGACGTCGGGCCCTCATACCACCCTCATGGAGTCTGTTTCTGACCGTTTGAGCAGACACATGCACATTTGTGGCCTGCTGGAGGTCATTTTGCAGGGCGCTGGCAGTGCACCTCCTTGCACAAAGGCGGAGGAAGCGGTCCTGCTGCTGGGTTGTTGCCCTCCTACGGCCTCCTCCACGTCTCCTGATGTACTGGCCTGTCTCCTGGTAGCGCCTCCATGCTCTGGACACTACGCTGACAGACACAGCAAACCTTTTTGCCACAGCTCGCATTGATGTGCCATCCTGGATGAACTGCACTATCTGAGCCGCTTGTGTGGGTTGTAGACTCCGTCTCATGCTACCACTAGAGTGAGAGTACCGCCAGCATTCAAAAGTGACCAAAACATCAGCCAGGAAGCATAGGAACTGAGAAGTGGTCTGTGATCACCACCTGCAGAATCACTCCTTTTTTGGGGGTGTCTTGCTAATTGCCTATAATTTCCACCTTTTGTCTATTCCATTTGCACAACAGCATGTGCAATTTATTGTCAATCAGTGTTGCTTCCTAAGTGGACAGTTTGATTTCACAGAAGTGTGATTGACTTGGAGTTACATTGTGTTGTTTAAGTGTTCCCTTTATTTTTTTGAGCAGTGTATATATATATATATATATGACAGAGAGAGGAAGAGTATCTGTCTAATGCAGTATTAACCAAGCCCCTGTAATCTTCTCTTTTCCTTCCTTCATCTCGTTCACCTCCCTCTCATCTGTCTCCCTCTTTCTCTTTGTTCTCACCCCTCCCCCCATCTGCTCACTCTATCACTCTCTATCTCTCCTTCCCCCTCTTTCTCATGCTCTCTGCATTCTCTCTCTCTCCTTCTGTCTCTTCCTCCTTACAAATGTCTTGCTTTCTCTCCTCCCCCTCCACCTGCCCCCTCTTTCTATCTCTCCCTCTCTTCCATCACCCCTCTCTCTCCTTCTCTCTCCTTCTCTCTCGTGGCACCATATGTGCTGTGGATGTGCTGTGAATATGGGACTGTGTAGAGCAGTGAGCAGTGTTTTTCATGGTGCTCCCGCTACACAACAGATAAAATAGGTCTTCATGCCTAGGAGGACAGAGGGGATGGATGCACAGGGACCAGGAATATACTGTGTGTGTGATGTTCCCTCTCTGTTTCTCTTCTCAGAATCCAACTGCACTTACTTTAAATTCTTCACCAATGGAGACAACGCAGTCATATTTAAGAAGACGACCCACAAGAGTAAGTCAGCATCTTAAGTCTCGCTTCCGCTTCCGCCTCCTCCTCCTTCTCTCCCCCTCTCTCTCTTTCTCTCCCCCTCCCCCTCTCTCCCTCTCCCCCTCTCTCTCTTTCTCACTGTGCTGTATTTATCCCCTGTGGCGTCACTCTCAGATGCACAATACTCACTGAGGTGTAACTCTGCCCTCCCTCCCTCATTCTCCCCTGTCTTCCTCTCCAACACCTCTTCACTCTTTCTCTAACCACTTCTCCCTCTATTCACTTCCTCTCCATCCCTCTCTCCTCCTCCTCTCATTCTGTCTCCCCCCTCCCCTCTCTTTCCCAGACCTGAACATAGCGGCTGCTATCCTAGCAATGATAGCTCTGTCTATGATGGTGATGGGAGCAATCTGTATCACCATGTCCCTCAGTAAAGGAGTGCCCTTCTTCCTCAAGCCCGCCTCCTTCTGCTTCATCCTATCAGGTAAGGGGAAATAGACTACAAAGAGAGCAGCCACTATTCTGGGTGTAGACTTAGACCTCCCTGTAGGGAAATAAACAATCACAAATGTACATTAAACTCCAAAAGAATAAAGATATTTCAAATGTCATATGTCTATATACAGTGTTGTAATTATGTGCAAAGTACAAAATGGAAAATTAATACACATAAATATAGGTTGTATTTACAATGGTGTTTGTTCTTCACTGGTTGCCCTTTGCTTGTGGCAACAGTTCACAAATAGTTCTGCTGTGATGGCACACTGTTGTGTTTTACACAATAGATATGGAAGTTTATCAAAATTGGATTTGTTTTTCAAATTCTTTGTGGGTCTGTGTAATCTTAGGGAAATATGTATCTCTAATATGTCATACATTTGGCAGGAGGTTAGGAAGTGCAGCTCAGTTTCCACCTCATTTTGTGGGCAGTGTGCACATAGCCTGTCTTCTCTTCAGAGCCAGGTCCGCCTACGGCTCCCTCTCTTAATAGCAAGGCTATGCTCACTGAGTCTGTACACAGTCAAAGATTTCCTTCATTTGGGTCAGTCACAGTGATCTGTGTACTCTCTGTTTAGTGCCAAATAGCATTCCAGTTTGCTCTGTTTTTTTGTAAATTCTTTCCAATGTGTCAAGTAATTATCTTTTTGTTTTCTCATGATTTGGTTGGGGACAGAAGCACCAGATCATCAGCAAACAGTAGACACTTCAGATTCTAGTAGGTTGAGGCCGGGTGCTGCAGACTGTTTTAGTGCCCTCACCAATTCGTTGATATATATGTTGAAGAGGGTGGGGCTTAAGCTGCATCCCTGTCTCACCCCACGGCCCTGTGGAAAGAAATGTGTGTGTTGTCTGCCAATTTTAACCGCATACTTGTTTGTGTACATGGATTTTATAACGTTGTATGCTTTTCCCTCCACCACTTTCCATCAATTTGTATAGCTCTTTCTCCCCTCATACCTACTCTCCGTCTCACCTTCCTACTCCTTCTCCCCCTCTCCCTCCCTCCACATCCATTGCCCACCTCCACTTCCTCCCTCCGTCCCACAGGTCTACTGGTCCTGCTGTCTATACTGGTGTTTCACCAGTCAGTGCTGGCCCTGTTGTCATCTGACCACTCCATACCGCTCCACCACGAGCTCTCCTGGTCCGTGGCCTGTGTGGGCTTCGCTGGGGCCATCCTCATCATGGGGGGGATCCTTTTCCTGATCCTCTCCCTCCCCTACAGCCCATGGAAGAAATGTCTGCCTCAACGCAACAGCAGCACTACCTAGCACATGGGAGGCCCAAAAGCACATTACTGGGGGAAAAAAATCGAGTTTTATATCAGGATCGCAATCAAACTCCAGTCCTCGAGAGATTTAGTTGCTGGCTTTAGTTGTCAGGTATAAATCAGACACTGATTAGAACAACTACAACCAGTAGACACTGATGCCACCCAGGAGTTGAGTTGGAGACCCCTGTTTATATTGTCAGTTGTTGATGACAAACTAGACTGAAAGACTGACTAACTTGTAGGTCTACACAGTGTTTACTTAATGCAATAACAATGATGCTCACTAACTGTGCCTAGAACTCTACAAGCCTGCCCTAAAGCCTGCGACCTTACCAGAAAACACTACGAAGACCACAACTTCCCCACTTTTTGGCATCATGACCAACCTATAGCTTTTAGAAGTTTCTGATGACCTACCAAAGAACAAGCAATGTTTCTAAGCAGAACCCAGTCTTTACCAGGGGGGTAATGCTGGGTTAAACAAATCCAAAGCATGGATTGCTGTCTTAACTTATCCATTGACTGCTAACAGGTAAAGGAAACCAATATGTCATTTAGTTATTGAACTAGTTCTTTAAACACAATGTCAACCACACTGTAGTTGTAGATAAAGACCCAGCAGTGGGATGCAGCATCCTGTCTGTACTATGTACTAACCATTACTTATTGATAATGTTACTTAGCCAATTTAAATCACACGGGGGGGGGGGGGGGCTATGGGTAGGTCACTACCGTTGCTAAGGGAGGAGATACTTTATTGTTTCCAGGAAGTGGCACAGCCATCCCTGCAACATGAAATGCCTTGCAGGTTGTCACTATTAATCTATTATGAATGATTATGACGCCTTACACTTAATACCTAGGAATAATATATTATCTATTTATTATCTACACATTGTCCACATGAATGAATGCTGTTTTTAAGTAAGAATGTGTGAATGATTAAATGTATGTATGGAAGATACAGATTTATATTTGACAGTGTATTGTATAGACTCACTTTACAAGCACAGCTCTGTATATAAAATATATGTGCTTATATTTTATTTATACCTGCACACTGTAGCCTTTTGTTCAAGCTTGGAGGGTGTTTTCAGCTTATTCAAACCCTTTTTTCATCACGTGTTTTATTTGTCATAATAAAGCCCACCTTGTTTTTCTCTACCTACATGTTTGTTTGGGGAAATGCACATTGTGCCTAAATGGTCCTATGATCATATGTATGTCTCACTGGGTTTGCTTTTGAAATAAATAGATTTGGCATAAGAAACGCTCTCCTACTTTGTCTTGTCTACGAGTCCTTTTCTCCCTTCTAACTTAAATGCAACCCATTTTGTAACCCTTACCAACAGACGCACCAACCCCCCCCAACTCTCTCTCTCTAAAATTAGTACATTGCTCATCCCAGTTAAACTGCAGAGGTTGAGAAACCTTATCCATGAATGTAAACTATGTACCTCACCCCTACCCTCACCCTTACCCCCACGTGCACCTGCACCAACCCCTCTCCCAACCCCACTTTCTCTCCTGTCTCTAGGGGAGCACCTCTTCCCAAGCCCACCACCTCTGTTGCCCTCACCCCATTGGCCCAGAGGTGGTGTACTAGGTCAGAAGGGTCCTAGAACCTTCTTCGATGTCGGTTCCCTTTCTTTTGGACACCCTCTACCCTAATTGTCAAAGGGAGACCACCAATACACATACACCCTAGCCCTCCAGCGCTCCCAGTGAGCAGAAACCCAGTGTTAACACATACACTGTAGCCCTCCAGCGCTCCCAGTGAGCAGAAAGTGAAACCAGTGTTGACACGGTGTTCAGAAAGTATATATAGCTGTTTAATGGTTCTGCCTCTTTGACGAGAGCAATAGAAGCACTGCTGGCTTGTACCAAGTGTAAGTGAGCCTCAGAGTGTGACATTTGAGATTTTGGCTGACAAATGTAGTATCACCACCTCTTTTCCAGGCTGTATCACAACCGGCCGTGATTGGGAGTCCCATAGGGCGGCGCACAATTGGCCCAGCGTCGTCCGGGTTTGGCCAGAGCAGGCCGTCATTGTAAATAAGAATTTGTTCTTAACTGACTTGCCTAGTTAAAAAAACAATACAAAAATTCCTGTTTAAATAAATAAAATATTGTGGTTACATTCATTAACAGGATAGTGCACTGTATAGTGCAAATAAATGGTTTTATACCTTAGGTCTAAAGTTGTGTCAAGTCTCTGTCTGTCATTCCCACCAACTCTCACTTTTTCAATGTTTTCTTTCGCTGTCATTCCCTTCATCTCTCTCTCTCCATCCCGCTATGCAATCTGGTTTCCGAGCTGGTCATGGGTGCACTTCAGCCACGCTCAAGGTCCTAAACGATATCATAACCTCCATCGATAAGAGACAATACTGTGCAGCCGTATTCATCGACCTGGCCAAGGCTTTCGATTCTGTCAATCACCACATTCTTATCAGCAGACTCAACAGCCTTGGTTTCTCAAATGACTGCCTCGCCTGGTTCACCAACTACTTCTCAGATAGAGTTCAGTGTGTCAAATCGGAGGGCCTGTTGTTGGGTTCAATTCTCGGGCCGACTCTTTTCTCTGTATACATCAATGATGTTGCTCTTGCTGCTGGTGATTCTCTGATCCACCTCTACGCAGACGATACCATTCTGTATACTTCTGGCGCTTCTTTGGACACTGTGTTAACTAACCTCCAGACGAGCTTCAATGCCATAGAACTCTCCTTCCGTGGCCTCCAACTGCTCTTAAATGCATGCTCTTCAACCGATCGCTTCCAGCACCTGCCCGCCCGTCCAGCATCACTACTCTGGACGGTTCTGACAAATACTGTATACTCTCCTTCCAGACTCACATTAAGCATCTCCAATCCAAAATTAAATCTAGAATTGGCTTCCTATTTCGCAACAAAGCATCCTTCACTCATGCTGCCAAACATACCCTCATAAAACTGACTATCCTACCGATCCTTAACTTCGGAGATGTCATTTTTCAAAATAGCCTCCAACACTCTACTCAGCAAATTGGATGCAGTCTATCCGTTTCGTCACCAAAGCCCCATATACTACCCACCACTGTGACCTGTATGCTCTCGTTGGCTGGCTCTCACTTCATATTCGTTGCCAAACCCACTGGCTCCAGGTCATCTATAAGTCTTTGCTAGGTAAAGCCCCGCCTTATCTCAGCTCACTGGTCACCATAGCAGCACCTACGAGTAGCACGTGCTCCATCAGGTATATTTCACTGGTCACCCCCAAAGCTAATTCCTCCTTTGGCTGCCTTTCCTTCCAGTTCTCTGCTACCAATGACTGTAACGAATTGCAAAAATCACTGAAGCTGGAGACTCATATCTCCCTCACTAACTTTAAGCACCAGCTGTCAGAAAAGCTCACAGATCACTGCATTGCACTGAATATATGGAATATATATATAAATAGCCCATCCAACTACCTCATCCCCTTACTGTTATTTATTTTTTTGCTCCTTTGCACCCCAGTATCTCTACTTGCACATTAATTTTCTGCACATCTATCACTCCAGTGTTTAATTGCTAAATTGTAACTATTTCGCCACTATGGCCTATTTATTGCCTTACCTCCCTTATCTTACCTCATTTGCACACACTGTATATAGACTTTTTTTCTGTTGTGTTATTAACTGTATGTTTGTTAATTCCATGTGTAACTCTGTGTTGTTGTTTGTGTAGCACTGCAATGCTTTATCTTGGCCAGGTCGCAGTTGTAAATGAGAACTTGTTCTCAACTAGCCTACCTGGTTAAATAAAGGTGAAATAAAAAATTTAAATAAAATAAAATCCCTTGATCCTCTCATGATGTCATTCCTTTAAAGAAAAAAATAATCAGTCTGTAAATCGCTGTAATTGTTTTTTTATAAACTTCGTGCAATACAGTGTTTGAGTTTATCACACATTTAGATAAACCATAATCATTTTGTCTAGATATATCTATTCTCAACTACATAGTATTCATATTGCCCACATAAATGCTATCTGTGTGCAGTTTTGTCACCTTATTCTTTTTTCTCTCAAATGAAATAAAAAAGGAGAAACTAAAATCAAAAAGAATGTGGAAGCGTCAGGTGGTTTCATTTCCTTTCCCCAGTCTGTCATGTAGCGGGGTGTCCAACAGTGTCCATCCCAGTTCTGCCATCACTCTAGACAATAAATGAGGTGCAGGAGAGTGTTTACACGTGTATACATTCTCATCAACATAAACAGAAGGGGTCAAAAGGTCAAAGTTCAAGGGTCACGTGGGAAGCACAGTGAGAGTTTTTCTTTTGGGGTGGGGTTCGGATGTTCGTCTCCATGGTGATTCTGTCATGGGTCATGTGACAGAGGAGAAGACATGCCCAAAACAGCTAGGGCAGAGCAGGGCAGGGTGGGAGAGGCAGCGCACCCCATGAGAACTGGGGGGTAGCCTGTACCCATACAGAGGATCAAAAACACATCACCCTCCCCTCCCCTTCCCAAAATACACACCCTGTTTTCATACCAGAGTTCCTAAAGAAAGTATCTATAGAGTTTGCAAATATAGGTATGCGTTAATTACAATGTACATGTTTCATTTCAAAAGTTCTCTATAGTGTATTTGAACCCCCCCACCTCCATCCCCACATTTATTTAATTGACATTTTTCATTGTCAATTTCATGTTAATAATGGATGGATAGCATGTCTGTTGTGTCTGTTGTAAAGAATAATTTTGGGTCTCTTGCTTGTAGAAAATAATGAATAAATGTTTCTCTTCTTCTCTCCAGGTGACAAGCTTCACCTGTTTTCTCTGTACAAATATATCAGTTTCTCTTCTTCTCTCCTCAAGACAGAGGTTTCTGTTAATGCCCAGAAAACAAACATCTTCAACATGACTACAGCTACTACTACTGCTAACATTGATTAGAATGGAACTCAGACTAACATAGGCCCATAGAAAACAGACTCAGAATAACACTGAAGTTGCTCAGTTGCCTCAGTCACTCACTTATTGTAGCCTTCAGTTACAATATTGGAAGACAATGTACAGTATTCACACAACTTAACTGTGTGTTAGAACCAAGGGGTAGAAAATCAAAATAGACTTAAAAAGAAATGACCTGAACTCCACCAAAGAACAAGTTGTAGGAATAGTAATAATAATACATTATATATTATTATTATTATTAGAATATAATGAAATCATATAAATCATAATACACACACTCATCTTCTCATACGTTGTATAAACTCATGCTTGACACCAATGACAGTTACACTGATCATACCAGCGTGTCTGTGTTTAAGAAATTCACAGTAAACGTCGCCAGGATCCAAAATCAGAGTGAAAATTATACAAATCATATCATCATTCTAAAACGATAGCATTGCAAACAGAGCTAGCTCGTAATAACGCTAATAATAATCACAACAACAATTGACGTCAAATATGATCTTGTTAAATCAGAGTTAGTATTGCACTAAAGAAAGTGGATTGTTTAAAATAGTAGCCCAAGGTTAATCGCGTTGGATCATTAACAAAATAAATAATTTCTAGTGCGTTAAAATAGTAAAATAGTTTTGTTGTTAAAGTTCATTATTGTTGTAATTATCACGTTCTGTTATTACTTGTTTTCTGTTGTTTCTCAGTGAGATACTGTAGACTAATAACAGTGAAAAAGATTCTCTCTCTCCTCTCCATTACTTTATCTCAATACCCTTTAATACTCCTTTATCCCAATCCCCCTCTCTATATATCTCTCTCTCTCCCCCTCCCCTCCTCTCTACACGGGTGTTGTCTTCCTGTTGAGCGTATTGGAGTTGCTCTCTCTATCTCCCTTTAGCCTGTCCAGCGTTCCCATCCCTCGTTCTCTCTCCACCGTGGACGAGGAGAAGGGTGGGGGCCCCGAGCCCACCGAGTTGCCCATGGGTGCGTTGGAGTTGGAGGAATTCTGGGATAGCGAGGGGTTGTGGGACTTCAGAGAGGGCAGTGTGCCGCTCATCATCACACCCCCTCCTCCCCCTCCTCCCCCGTCCTTGGGGAAGCAGTTGTGGAGCTGGTAGAGGGTGGCGCGGTCCACAGTGCCGTACATGGGGGGCAGGCCAGCCAGCTTGGGGTCGCGGGACAGAGTGTAGAGGGAGATGTCGCCCCCCGCCAGGGTGGTGTGGGAGCGAGAGTGAGGGTTGGGCAGCGTGGCCACAGACATGGGCCCCTGGGAGAGCATGGCCGAGGGGGGCAGGCCAAAGTTCTTCCCCCCGCCTCCCCCCACCGGCGAGGGGTCTCGGGAGCGTGAGGGGTCAGTAGAGCGGGATGAGGAGCGGGAGCGACGGCGGAAGCGGTAGCTGGGTAGGCGGAGCATGGCGTGCGTGGTCCCCTTGAAGATGTCAGTGCGCGAGCGGCAGCGAAGCTCCTTGTTCTTTTCGATGTAGATGTTGACGGCCAGAACGCCCACCATCTCAGCCATGATGAAGGACAGGCCTCCGAAGTAGAAGGACCAGCCGTAGCTGTACTGCCACTTCTTGTCCTCATCCTTCTTAGGGGAGATGTCTCCCAGCGCTGCAGAGATGTACACGATCACACCGATGATGTTGCTCAGACCTGGGGGAGACAGGGGATAGATGAGGATATACAAACACACGCACACGCACAGACACAGACACAAACACACAAGGATATATATACACACATAGATGAGGATATATACACACACGCACACACACACACACACTCTCTCTCTCTGTCATGTTATCCAGAGCAGGAGAGCAAGAGGAAAGACATGACTTTACATCAAAAGAACATAAACATATGTATACATACTAAGAGACTTAGATAGACACATAAAGACACAGAAATAATCACAGACACAGACACAAACACAGACAGGTCTGACAGGAGTTAGTTAGTGCACCTGCAGCCACAAAGAGAATGCCTGCTCCCAGGACGATGTTCCTCTTGTGCTTATAGAAGCGACTGAGACCGATACACACCCCTCCCATCAACAGCAGGATAGCACTGAGGATAGGGAAGATGTTGGAAGCCCTGACCATACCTACAGAGAGAGAGGGACAGGACAGTGACGGGACAGTGACGGGGAGAGTGAGGGGAAGTGAGAGAGAACAAGTGAGAGAGAAGAAGAGAGAGGAAGAGAGAGGAAGAGAGAGGAAGAGAGAGAGGAAGTGGGTGATGAAGAGAGAGGGAGGGGAAGTGAGAGAGAACAAGTGAGAGAAGTAGAGAGAATAAGAGAGAGGAAGTTGGTGATAAAGAGAGAGAAGAGAGAGAGAGAGAATAAGAGAGAGGAAGTTGGTGATTAAGAGAGAGAGAAGAAGGAGAGAGAGAATAAGAAAGAGGAAGTTGGTGATAAAGAGAGAGAGAAGAAGGAGAGAGAGAATAAGAAAGAGGAAGTTGGTGATAAAGAGAGAGAAGAGAGAGAGAATAAGAGAGAGGAAGTTGGTGATAAAGAGAGAGAAGAGAGAGAGAGAGAATAAGAGAAATAGGAAGTTGGTGATAAAGAGAGAGAAGAGAGAGAGAGAGAATAAGAAAGAGGAAGTTGGTGATAGAGAGAAGAGAGAGAGAGAGAATAAGAGAGAGAGGAAGTTGGTGATAAAGAGAGAGAAGAGAGAGAGAGAGAATAAGAGAGAGGAAGTTGGTGATAGAGAGAAGAGAGAGAGAGAGAATAAGAGAAATAGGAAGTTGGTGATAAAGAGAGAGAAGAGAGAGAGAGAGAATGAGAGAGAGGAAGTTGGTGATAAAGAGAGAGAAGAGGGAAAGAGAGAATAAGAGAGGAAGTTGGTGATAAAGAGAGAGAAGAGAGAGAGAGAGAATAAGAAAGAGGAAGTTGGTGATAGAGAGAAGAGAGAGAGAGAGAATAAGAGAGAGAGGAAGTTGGTGATAAAGAGAGAGAAGAGAGAGAGAGAGAATAAGAGAGAGGAAGTTGGTGATAAAGAGAGAGAAGAGAGAGAGAGAGAATGAGAGAGAGGAAGTTGGTGATAAAGAGAGAGAAGAGGGAAAGAGAGAATAAGAGAGGAAGTTGGTGATAAAGAGAGAGAGAGGGGAAAGACAAAAGGTCAAAGTAGCAGATAGAATCAGAGGGAGAGGATGAGAAATAAACAGCTGTATTCTGCTGTGAACAAATGAATTACCATGTGGCCAAGCTAGTGAGTGTTTAATTGTATCAGCTCTTTCCCAAGAGGCATCAACTCTGATACCCCCCAGGACACACACACACACACACACACATACACACACACACACACGCACACACACACACACACACACACCTCTCCCATCTAGGACAGAAATGCCAAAGTAAATGCCAGCCAAATGCCGAGGCTACATAGCAAACAGTACACAGTCTTCTCCTGCTGCATTGTGGGGCGGGCACACATAGTGCGGCACGGAACACCCACACAGGTGTGGCCTGGAGGAACACCCACACAGGTGTGGCCTGGAGGAACACCCGTGAACTAGGGCAGCACATTATCCCTCGACTTCATACAAACACTAACATGTTTAATTCAAACAGCTTGTTTTCTCCCGCTCTTCAGGAGTCTAACTGCTCTATGTGGTCTAAGTTTTCTGTAAAAAGTGGTTTACAGTTGTGGATGAGTTACGGCTGTGTATCAGTTATGGGGAACTCCCGTCCTGGGGGTGGCAACAGTGTGTGCAGGGTTTTGTTCCAGCCCTGCCCAACACACCTGATTCAAATGATTTTCATTTTAGACCACAAAAAATAGTCAAAGACTCCAGCCACCCAAATCGTAGACTGTTCTCTTGCTACCGCACGGCAAGCGGTACCGGAGCACCAAGTCTAGGTCCAAAAGGCTCCTTATCAGCTTCTACCCCCAAGCCATAAGACTGCTGAACAAGTAATCAAATGGCCACACGGACTATTTACATTGACCCCCTCCCCCTTTGTTTTTACACTGCTGCTACTTGCTGTTTATTATCTATGCAGTCACTTTACCCCAACCTACATGTACAAACTACCTCGACTAACCTGTACCCCCGCACATTGACTCGGTACCGGTACCCCCTGTATATAGCCTCGTTATTGTTATTTTATTGTGTTACTTTTTATAATTTTTTACTTTAGTTTATTTGGTAAATATTTTCTTAACTCTTTCTTGAGCTGCATTGCTGGTTAAGGGCTTGTAAGTAAGCATTTCACGGTAAGGTCTACACTTGTTGTACTCAGCTCATGTGACTAATAACACCTCCAACTCCCCAGGTCCATCACATGTTGACTTACGTAGAACATACTCAGGCCCATCATGGTCAAAGTCAGCATCCTCAGGGAAGTGGTTGATCTGAGAACACACTCCCCTCTTCACCCCTGAGAGAGAGAGAGAGAGGGAGGGGTGGTGGTGGATGTTAGAACAGAATACCCACACACTCTATCTCACACACACACACACACACACACACACACACACATGCACACACACGCGCACACACACACTTTATACATCAGCACATGCATCAGCTCCACTCCACAGAGATTCATCAGAAAAAGAAAGTGCAGTTTATATTAGCATATAAAAAGAGAGCAAGAGAGAAAGAGGAAGAGAAAAAGGAGAGAGAGAAACTGCAGACTGGTTGTGCCTCAGGTTCTGTCCTGTCATTGTTCACCCTTCCCAGGTAGGTCTGAGGACAGAACAGTACGCATCCCCAACACAAAACATCCACACTCTCTGCCCTTAGGAACTGATTTTATATCAGATGTCCTTGCCCCGTTAAGGTCATGCAGTATCTCACACTCACATACATACATTATTTGTCATCAGGTGCTGGGTAGAAAAATACTAATTTCATGTAGAAAGGGTACCAGCATATATGTATGTATAGTTCTAATAAGAAATGTTTTATTTAGAGTGAACCACAGCTACCAATATTCACTTAAAAATAGTAATTTCACTGTGGTCCTTTCTGAATAAGAGCATGCAGTAACTGAATGAGCACACTCACTCACCCCCACACACACCCCAACACAGAGAGCCATCCATACAGGCAGACGGGCAGACAGATAGCTACCCGCTGGGGTCTTGTGGCTCTATTGCAGACAGACAGATGGACGGACGGACGCACGGTGATGACAGCACACGACTGGTGCTGGCTGATGGATGGATTGTGAGAGAGTTGGAGTGATGGAATGATGAGACACAGATGGAGGAGGGAGAGAAGGACAGATGTGGGGTGAGCTTGTCTCTTTCTCATAGTTCTTTTATTTCCATGGTTGTCGTCTGTAAAGAAAGAGATGGGGGCACAGAGGGGGGTGTCAGCTAAACCCCCTGACAGACGCCATTCTGGCTCTAAACCAGTAAGTAGTTCCCCATTGGTGCAGATCTGATGAGGGGGGTGTCAGCTAAACCCCCTGACAGACGCCATTCTGGCTCTAAACCAGGAAGTAGTTCCCCATTGGTGCAGATCTGATGAGGGGGGTGTCAGCTAAACCCCCTGACAGACGCCATTCTGGCACTAAACCAGGAAGTAGTTCCCCATTGGTGCAGATCTAGGATCAGTTAACCCTCTCTCCCAATGTTAACCATAACCATTAGGTGGGAAAACCAGTATCTAGGGAGCAACTACTCTACAGCTGTACTGGCTAGTCCTGAAACAGAGAAACAGCTGGCTAGAGCCAAAATGACCTGAGTTTCACTCACTTCCATTTACTTACCTGGTAACTCTGTAAGAAATGTACTGGAGGGTGAAACTGACCTACATGGGCAGTAGAGGCTGCCTCTAAGTACTGCCTCAAAGATCAGTGTTCTCTATTTGAACCATCACAACAACAGCATTCAATCTAAAGCATCAACACTCATATCACTGCTGTTGATTGGTGGCTTGTCTGATGCCATGCACATAAAACTCTTGCTCTCCATTGGTTTCAGGTGAATATTGAATATTTGCAGCCCACAATGTGATGTTAGGGGCCTTTGACTTAAAGCTAAGGGAGAGACTGTACTGACCTACTAGTATTTTGCCTAGTTAAATAAAGGTACAAATAAATAAAAATAAAAATCTGGAATCCTCTCAACCTGCCGAATCAGAGAATACCCCACTCCTTCGGCCCCTAACACAGCAATGTGTGACATCGACCCGCGGGCTTAAATCTTTTAGAGCCAATATGTCCTCTGTTTCCATTGCACCTACACTTCACTGCATCACTGCACGGCTTCTGAGCACCCACCTTGACTCAATACTCTACAGATATCAAGGATACTTGACCTCTAAGCCATACCAAAGCACTGAAGGCTCCACTGCACCACAGAGAGAAAGAGAGGAGAGAGAAAGAGAGGAGAGAGAGAGAGGGAAAGAGAGGGAGAAAGAGAGAGCGAGAGAAAGAGAGAGAAAGCGAGAGAGAGAAATAGCGGGGAGGGAAGAGAGAGCGTAAAGGGAGAGATTGCAGACAGAGGCAAAGGGAGAGAGGCAGAGAGAGACGACAGAGGGAGAGAGTGAGAAGAGCGAGAGAGCAGAGAGAGAGCAACTACAGAGGGAGAAAGTGAGAAGAGCGAGAAAGAGAGAGCAGAGAGAGAGAGAGGGAGAGAAAAAGGGCGGAGAGCGAGTAAAGAGAGAGGGAGAGAGAGATAGAGAGAGAGAGCAGAGAGAGAGAGGGAGGGAGGGCAGAGAGAGAGTAAAGAGAGAGGGAGAGAGAGATAGAGAGAGAGAGCAGAGAGAGAGAGGAAGGGAGGGCAGAGAGAGAGGCATAGAGAGGGAGTTAGTGAGAAGAGCGAGAGAGAGCAGAGAGAGAGTAAAGAGAGAGATAGAGAGAGAGGGAGAGAGCAGAGAGAGAGGGAGGGAGAGAGTAAAGAGAGAGTAAAGAGAGAGAGCAGAGAGAGAGAGCAGAGAGAGAGGAAGGGAGAGCAGAGAGAGGGAGGGAGAGAGGGCAGAGAGAGAGTAAAGAGAGAGAGCAAGGCAGAGATAGAGGGAGTTAGTGAGAAGAGCAAGAGAGAGCAGAGAGAGGGAGAGAGGGACAGAGAGACAGAGAGACAGGAGAGAGAGGAGAGAGAGAGAGAGAGAGAGAGAGAGAGAGAGAGCGAGAGAGCGAGAGAGCGAGAGAGCAGAGAGGAGAGAGGAGAGAGGAGAGAGGAGAGAGGAGAGAGGAGAGAGAGGAGAGAGAGAGAGAGAGAGAGAGAGAGAGAGAGAGAGAGAGAGAGAGAGAGAGAGAGAGAGAGAGAGAAGCACTGCAGCAATGCTGTGAGGGCTGGGGCTTATCTCTAATTGGCTGCTTTGTTATCAGGAAGCTTAGAGATGAGGACAAATGTGCTTTGCACAATGACCAGGCCAAGGATGGGACTTACCCTACATGCCTTATAGAGGAGTAGTGACGGGACTACAAACATACGGCAGCTAGCTAACACTATTCATTCAGCTTCAACTACTGTCCTATTCTGTTCTATTCTATCCTATCCAGTCCTGTCCTGTCTTCCCCCTTCTAAAGCCTGTATGTCAGAGGAGGTAAATGTATTATAAATGCGCTGCTTGTGCCGCAGTGACTGAGTGGAGATGGCGTGATGGCTACTGTCATTTTCAGAGACCCCGTCACTTAAATCACTGGGCTGGTGCAGGGTTGGGCAACAGGGTCCGCAGTGAGTTTGTAGGGCCAGCAGTAATATACCTGATTCAGAGACCCCGTCAGTTAAATCACTGGGCTGGTGCAGGGTTGGGCAACAGGGTCCGCAGTGAGTTTGTAGGGCCAGCAGTAATATACCTGATTCAGAGACCCCGTCAGTTAAATCACTGGGCTGGTGCAGGGTTGGACAACAGGGTCCGCAGTGAGTTTGTAGGGCCAGCAGTAATATACCTGATTCAGAGACCCCGTCAGTTAAATCACTGGGCTGGTGCAGGGTTGGACAACAGGGTCCGCAGTGAGTTTGTAGGGCCAGCAGTAATATACCTGATTCAGAGACCCCGTCAGTTAAATCACTGGGCTGGTGCAGGGTTGGACAACAGGGTCCGCAGTGAGTTTGTAGGGCCAGCAGTAATATACCTGATTCAGAGACCCCGTCAGTTAAATCACTGGGCTGGCAGGGTTGGACAACAGGGTCCGCAGTGAGTTTGTAGGGCCAGCAGTAATATACCTGATTCAGAGATCCCGTCAGTTAAATCACTGGGCTGGTGCAGGGTTGGGCAACAGGGTCCGCAGTGAGTTTGTAGGGCCAGCAGTAATATACCTGATTCAGAGACCCCGTCAGTTAAATCACTGGGCTGGTGCAGGGTTGGACAACAGGGTCCGCAGTGAGTTTGTAGGGCCAGCAGTAATATACCTGATTCAGAGACCTCGTCAGTTAAATCACTGGACTGGTGCAGGGTTGGACAACAGGGTCCGCAGTGAGTTTGTAGGGCCAGCAGTAATATACCTGATTCAGAGACCCCGTCAGTTAAATCACTGGGCTGGTGCAGGGTTGGGCAACAGGGTCCGCAGTGAGTTTGTAGGGCCAGCAGTAATATACCTGATTCAGAGACCCCGTCAGTTAAATCACTGGGCTGGTGCAGGGTTGGACAACAGGGTCCGCAGTGAGTTTGTAGGGCCAGCAGTAATATACCTGATTCAGAGACCCCGTCAGTTAAATCACTGGGCTGGTGCAGGGTTGGACAACAGGGTCCGCAGTGAGTTTGTAGGGCCAGCAGTAATATACCTGATTCAGAGACCTCGTCAGTTAAATCACTGGGCTGGTGCAGGGTTGGACAACAGGGTCCGCAGTGAGTTTGTAGGGCCAGCTGTAATATACCTGATTCAGAGATCCCGTCAGTTAAATCACTGGGCTGGCAGGGTTGGACAACAGGGTCCGCAGTGAGTTTGTAGGGCCAGCAGTAATATACCTGATTCAGAGATCCCGTCAGTTAAATCACTGGACTGGTGCAGGGTTGGGCAACAGGGTCCGCAGTGAGTTTGTAGGGCCAGCAGTAATATACCTGATTCAGAGACCCCGTCAGTTAAATCACTGGGCTGGCAGGGTTGGACAACAGGGTCCGCAGTGAGTTTGTAGGGCCAGCAGTAATATACCTGATTCAGAGACCCCGTCAGTTAAATCACTGGGCTGGTGCAGGGTTGGGCAACAGGGTCCGCAGTGAGTTTGTAGGGCCAGCAGTAATATACCTGATTCAGAGACCCCGTCAGTTAAATCACTGGGCTGGCAGGGTTGGACAACAGGGTCCGCAGTGAGTTTGTAGGGCCAGCAGTAATATACCTGATTCAGAGACCTCGTCAGTTAAATCACTGGGCTGGTGCAGGGTTGGACAACAGGGTCCGCAGTGAGTTTGTAGGGCCAGCAGTAATATACCTGATTCAGCTTATCAAAGGCTTGATGGATCTAGTTGAATCAGGTTTCCAACACATGGTTGGTGAGCACAGTGCTAGTGGGTGATGCGTGTAAGGTTATACACTGCTCAAAAAAATAAAGGGAACACTTAAACAACACAATGTAACTCCAAGTCAATCACACTTCTGTGAAATCAAACTGTCCACTTAGGAAGCAACACTGATTGACAATAAATTTCACATGCTGTTGTGCAAATGGAATAGACAACAGGTGGAAATTATAGGCAATTAGCAAGACACCCCCAATAAAGGAGTGGTTCTGCAGGTGGTGACCACAGACCACTTCTCAGTTCCTATGCTTCCTGGCTGATGTTTTGGTCACTTTTGAATGCTGGCGGTGCTTTCACTCTAGTGGTAGCATGAGACGGAGTCTACAACCCACACAAGTGGCTCAGGTAGTGCAGCTCATCCAGGATGGCACATCAATGCGAGCTGTGGCAAGAAGGTTTGCTGTGTCTGTCAGCGTAGTGTCCAGAGCATGGAGGCGCTACCAGGAGACAGGCCAGTACATCAGGAGACGTGGAGGAGGCCGTAGGAGGGCAACAACCCAGCAGCAGGACCGCTACCTCCGCCTTTGTGCAAGGAGGAGCAGGAGGAGCACTGCCAGAGCCCTGCAAAATGACCTCCAGCAGGCCACAAATGTGCATGTGTCTGCTCAAACGGTCAGAAACAGACTCCATGAGGGTGGTATGAGGGCCCGACGTCCACAGGTGGGGGTTGTGCTTACAGCCCAACACCGTGCAGGACGTTTGGCATTTGCCAGAGAACACCAAGATTGGCAAATTCGCCACTGGCGCCCTGTGCTCTTCACAGATGACAGCAGGTTCACACTGAGCACATGTGACAGACGTGACAGAGTCTGGAGACGCCGTGGAGAACGTTCTGCTGCCTGCAACATCCTCCAGCATGACCGGTTTGGCGGTGGGTCAGTCATGGTGTGGGGTGGCATTTCTTTGGGGGCTGCACAGCCCTCCATGTGCTCGCCAGAGGTAGCCTGACTGCCATTAGGTACCGAGATGAGATCCTCAGACCCCTTGTGAGACCATATGCTGGTGCGGTTGGCTGGTGCAGTTCCTGCAAGAGGAAGGCATTGATGCTATGGACTGGCCCGCCCGTTCCCCAGACCTGAATCCAATTGAGCACATCTGGGACATCATGTCTCTCTCCATTGACCAACGCCACGTTGCACCACAGACTGTCCAGGAGTTGGCGGATGCTTAGTCCAGGTCTGGGAGGAGATCCTTCAGGAGACCATCCGCCACCTCATCAGGAGCATGCCCAGGCGTTGTAGGGAGGTCATACAGGCACGTGGAAGCCACACACACTACTGAGCCTCATTTTGACTTGTTTTAAGGACATTACATCAAAGTTGGATCAGCCTGTAGTGTGGTTTTCCACTTTAATTTTGAGTGTGACTCCAAATCCAGACCTCCATGGGTTGATAAATTTGATTTCCATTGATAATTTTTGTGTGATTTTGTTGTCAGCACATTCAACTATGTAAAGAAAAAAGTATTTAATAAGAATATTTCATTCATTCAGATCTAGGATGTGTTATTTTAGTGTTCCCTTTATTTTTTTGAGCAGTGTATATTAAATACAGTGATGGAAGGAATGGGGTCTGATGAGAGGGGTTCTTTTCGGGTGATTTCAACTTGCTGATCTGCTGACACAATGGAACATGAGGAATACAACCCCTGTATACTGTACATCTAGACCATCAGCTCCTGTTACCTACTTCACCACTGGAGTCATCCTTAGTTCAGGGATGAAGTGGTATCCTTATGACAAATTCATTTGAAGGGTAGAAATGACAATCTCCACAAACATCCAGTATTCATAGATAAAGTGGCTGTACTGTACTAGCTCTCTGCACAGATACAGTTCAGACCTCTTCCCTTAAACTTCATGTGAACCCACTCTAAAGCTGTGTTGTTCTTATGCACAACGCATCACCGGGGGCAAATTACCTGCCCTCCAGGACACCTACAGCACCCGATGTCACAGGAAGGCCAAAAAGATCATCAAGGACAACAACCACCCGAGCCACTGCCTGTTCACCCGCTATCATCCAGAAGGTGGGGTTAGTACAGGTACATCAATGCTGGGACCGAGAAACTGAAAATAAGCTTCTATCTCAAGGCCATCAGACTGTTAAACAGCCATCACTAACATAGAGAGGTTGCTGCCTATATACACTTTTTTTTTTTTTTTTTTTTAATTTCACCTTTATTTAACCAGGTAGGCTAGTTGAGAACAAGTTCTCATTTACAACTGCGACCTGGCCAAGATAAAGCAAAGCAGTGCGACACAAACAACACAGAGTTACACATGGGATAAACAAATGTACAGTCAATAACACAATAGAAAAGTCTATATCGAGTGTGTGCAAATGAAGTACGATTAGGGAGGTAAGGCAATTAATAGGCCATAGTGGCGAAATAATTACAATTTAGCAATTAAACACTGGAGTGATAGATGTGCAGAAGATGAATGTGCAAGTAGAGATACTGGGGTGCAAAGGAGCAACAAAATAAATAACAATATGGGGATGAGGTAGTTGGGTGGGCTATTTACAGATGGGCTATGTACAAGTGCAATGATCAGTAAGCTGCTCTGACAGCTGATGCTTAAAGTTAGTGGGGGAGATATGAGTCTCCAGCTTCAGTGATTTTTGAAATTCATTCCAGTCATTGGCAGCAGAGAACTGGAAGGAAAGGCGGCCAAAGGGGGAGTTGGCTTTGGGGGTGATCAGTGAAATATACCTGCTGGAGCGCGTGCTACGGGTGGGTGCTGCTATGGTGACCAGTGAGCTGAGAAAAGGTGGGGCTTTACCTAGCAAAGACTTATAGATGACCTGGAGCTAGTGGGTTTGGCGACAAATATAAAGTGAGGGCTAGCCAACGAGAACATACAGGTTGCAGTGGTGGGTAGTATATGGGGCTTTGGTGACAAAACAGATGGCACTGTGATAGACTGCATCCAATTTGCTGAGGAGAGAGTTGGAGGCTATTTTGTAAATTACATTGCCGAAGTCAAGGATCGGTAGGATAGTCAGTTTTACGAGGGTAGTCAGAACCGTCCAGAGTAGTGATGCTAGACGGGCAGCGGGCAGCGATTGGTTGAAGAGCATGCATTTAGTTTTACTTGCATTTAAGAGCCGTTGGAAGCCACGGAAGGAGAGTTGTATGGCATTGAAACTCAACTGGAGGTTAGCTAACACAGTATCCAAAGAAGGGCCAGAAGTATACAGAATGGTGTCATCTGTGTAGAGGTGGATCAGAGAATCACCAGCAGCAAGAGCGACATCATTGATTTATACAGACAAAAAAGTGGGCCCGAGAATTGAACCCTGTGGCACCCCCATAGAGACTGCCAGAGGTCCGGACAACAGGCCCTCAAATTTGACACACTGAACTCTATCTGAGAAGTAGTTGATAAACCAGGCGAGGCAGTCATTTGAGAAACCAAGGCTGTTGAGTCTGCCGATTAGAATGTGGTGATTGACAGAGTCGAAAGCCTTGGCCAGGTCGATGAATACGGCTGCACAGTATTGTCTTTTATCGATGGCGGTTATGATATCGTTTAGGATCTTGAGCGTGGCTGAGGTACACCCATGACCAGCTCGGAAACCAGATTGCATAGCGGAGAAGGTACAGTGGGATTCGAAATGGTCGTGATCTGTTTGTTAACTTGGCTTTCGAAGACTTTAGAAAGGCAGCGTAGGATAGATATAGGTCTGTAACAGTTTGGGTCTAGAGTGTCTCCCCCTTTGAAGAGGGGGATGACCGCGGCAGCTTTCCAATCTTTAGGGATCTCAGACGATACGAAAGAGAGGTTTGAACAGGTTAGTAATTGGGGTTGCAACAATTCCGGCTGATAATTTTAGAAAGAGAAGGTCTAAATAGTCTAGCTCAGCTGATTTGTAGGGGTCCAGATTTAGCAGCTCTTTCAGAACATCAGCTATCTGGATTTGGGTGAAGGAGAAATGGGGGAAGCTTGGGCAAGTTGCTGTGGGGGGTGCAGAGCTGTTGACCGGGGTAGGGGTAGCCAGGTGGAAAGCATGGCCAGCCGTAGAAAAATGCTTATTGAAATTCTCGATTATCGTAGATTTATCGGTGGTGACAGTGTTTCCTAGCCTCAGTGTAGTGGGCAGCTGGGAGGAGGTGCTCTTATTCTCCATGGACTTTACAGTGTACCAGAACTTTTTGGAGTTAGTGCTACAGGATGCACATTTCTGTTTGAAAAAACTAGCCTTTGCTTTCCTAACTGCCTGTGTATATTGGTTCCTAACTTCCCTGAAAAGTTGCATATCGCGGGGGCTATTCGATGCTAATGCAGTACGCCACAGGATGTTTTTGTGCTGGTCATGGGCAGTCAGGTCTGGAGTGAACCAATTCTTAGTTCAATTTATTTTGAATGGGCATGTTTATTTAAGATGGTGAGGGAAGCACTTTTAAAGAATAACCAGGCCTCCTCTACTGACGGAATGAGGTCAATATCCTTCCAGGATACCCGGGCCATGTCGATTAGAAAGGCCTGCTCGCTGAAGTGTTTTAGGGAGCGTTTGACAGTGATGAGGGGTGGTCGTTTGACCGCGGACCTATTATGGACGCAGGCAATGAGGCAGTGATCGCTAAGATCCTGGTTGAAGACAGCAGAGGTGTATTTAGAGGGCAGGTTGGTCAGGATGATATCTATGAGGGTGCCCGTGTTAACGGATTTAGGGTTGTACCTGGTAGGTTCCATGATAATTTGTGTGAGATTGAGGGCATCGAGCTTAGATTGTAAGACGGCCAGGGTGTTAAGCATATCCCAGTTTAGGTCACCTAACAATACAAACTCTGAAGATAAATGGGGGGCAATTCATTCACATATGGTGTCCATGGCACAGCTGGGGGCTGAGGGGGGGTCTATAACAAGTGGCAACAGTGAGAGACTTATTTCTGGAAAGGTGGAACTGTTTGGGCACAGACCTGGATAGCATGACAGAACTCTGCAGGCTATCTCTGCAGTAGATTGCAACTCCACCCCCTTTGGCAGTTCTATCTTGGCGGAAAATGTTATAGTTGGTGGCCTTCCTAAGCCAGGATTCAGACACGGCTAGGACATCAGGGATGGCGGAGTGTGCTAAAGCAGTGAATAAAACAAACTTAGGGAGGAAGCTTCTGATGCTAACATGCATGAAACCAAGGCTTTTACGGTTACAGAAGTCAACAAATGATAACGCCTGGGGAATAGGAGTGGAACTGGGGCCTACAGGTTAACCTCTACATCACCAGAGGAACAGAGGAGGAGTAGGATAAGGGTACGGCTAAATGCTATAAGAACTGGTCGTCTAGTGCGTTGGGGACAGAGAATAAAAGGAGCAGATTTCTGGGCGTGGTATAAAAGATTCAAGGCATAATGTACAGACAAGGGTATGGTAGGATGTGAGTACAGTGGAGGTAAACCTAGGCGTTGAGCGACGATGAGAGAGGTTTCGTCTCTGGAGGCACCAGTTAACCTAGGTGAGGTCTCTGCATGTGTGTGGGGGTGGGACGAAAGAGCTATCTAAGGCATTTTGAGCTAGGACTGAGGTCTCTATGGTGAAATAAAACAATAAAAACTAGCCAAGACAGCAGTAGACAAGGCATATTGACATTAGAGAGAGGCATAAAGCAATCACAGGTGTTGATCAGGAGAGCTAAGACAACAACGGGTAAATGGCGATGAATGGGCAGAGCGGATCAGTTAGGTACATACAGGACCTGAGTTCGAACAAAATTAGGTACTGTGTTATTTAAACAGTCCAGGGGGCATCAGCTGTGTAGCCGAGTGATCATAGGGTCAAAAGACCAGCAATAGGTGAGTCAGGGTGATGTTTGGTAGTCACTACTACGCTAGGCGAGCAGGGGACACAGTGTTCAGAAAAGCTAGCGGGCGGGGGCTAGTAGATGGTTCTTCGGCAACATCGTAACAGAATAGCCTGTTGAGACCACATCGGGAGTTCACGTCGGCAGTCCAGTCGTGATGGATCGGTGGGGCTCCGTGTCGACTATAAAGGGCAAAGGAGGTATTGTAGCCCTAGAATTAGCTGGTATATGGGCCTAGCTCGAGGCTAGCTCAAAGCTAGCTGGTGCTGCTTCGGGACCGAGCTAACAGTAGCCACTTGTTTGCAGCTAGCTAGCTGCGATGATCCGGGGTAAGGATCCGGTGTAATGATCCAGAGTGGCAGGAATCCGAGATGCTGGCCTTCTAGGCAGAGTTCCTCTGTCCAGTGTCTGTGCTCTTTTTCCCATCTTAATCTTTTATTTTTATTGGCCAGTCTGAGATATGGCTTTTTCTTTGCAACTCTGTCTAGAAGTCCAGCATTCCGGAGTCACCTCTTCACTGTTGACGTTGAGACTGGTGTTTTGCGGGTACTATTTAATGAAGCTGCCAGTTGAGGACTAGACACTCTAATGTACTTGTCCTCTTGCTCAGTTGTGCACGAGGGCCTCCCACTCCTCTTTCTATTATGGTTAGAGCCAGTTTGCGCTGTTCTGTGAAGGGAGTAGTACATAACGTTGTACGAGATCTTCAGTTTCTTGGCAATTTCTCGCATGAATAGCCTTCATTTCTCAGAACAAGAATAGACTGACGAGTTTCAGAAGAAAGGTCTTTGTTTCTGGCCATTTTGAGCCTGTAATCGAACCCACAAATGCTGATGCTCCAGATACTCAACTAGTCTAAAGAAGGCCAGTTTTATTGCTTCTTTAATCAGAAACAACAGTTTTCAGCTGTGCTAACATAATTGCAAAAGGGTTTTCTAATGATCAATTAGCCTTTTAAAATGATAAACTCGGATTAGCTAACACAACGTGCCATTGGAACACAGGAGTGATGGTTGCTGATAATGGGCCTCTGTACGCCTATGTAGATATTCCATTAAAAATCAGCCGTTTCCAGCTACAATAGTCATTTACAACATTAACAATGTCTACACTGTATTTCTGACCAATTTGATGTTATTGTAATGGACAAAAAAATTTGCTTTTCTTTCAAAAACAAGGACAGTTCAAAGTTACCCCAAACTTTTGAAGGGTAGTGTATATACTGTATTCTATACTATTCTACTGTATGTTAGTCTATGCCACTCTGACATTGCTCGTTCATATATTTATATATTCTTAATTCCATTCCTTTACTTAGGTTTCTGTGTATTGGGTATGTAATACCCTTGGTAGAACCAAGTATTACATCTATTTGTTATAATTAATTGGTATTAGATTTAAAAGGTGATTGAATTGCAATGTTGTTAATGCATTTATTTTGAAGAAATATTTCTTTAATGTATAAGTGAATAGGTTGGTTTACTTTTAAGTTTAAGTTTTGACCAATAAGGTCGCTTGTTAAGCTGTGGCCAATGGGAGAGTTGACCTGGTTAACGGGAGGCCTGCGGGAAAAAAAGAGGAAGAGAGACGTTGAGAAAAGGATGGACGTTACATTATGCCCGTTGGTGAAGAAGAATTATAACAGAAGACGATAAAAATAGAACAAAACCCATACCTACCGAGTTTTGAAGGGAAATACCGAATTTATTTTATAAGAGAGTTGTTATAATTTTGTTAAGAAAGACTTAGTAAAGACCGAAGCTACCGTCTCATCGTGTAGGTATTTGACAGCCTTGAGGTTAGCCTAGCATCGTGTGACACAGAGAGAGAATTGCTTGGGAAAGATTAACGAGTTCATGTTCCCATGGGATATCGGTTACTGCTAAAGAGTACTGTCTGCATTGATAGCTGTGTTCGCTGTGGATCTTGTGAGGAAACCTGCACAGAACTGCCACACTTCGCTGAGGGAATATCTACGAGTAGTGAGTAACCACAACGGTGGGGTGCTTCTGGACTTTAAGTGTGTCGTAGTTTTTTGTTGTTGAGCTCCAACATGCGCCAACGGGTTAAGAAAGCTTGAAATAATTTGGACATGGGTTGTGCACGACTCATTGAGGATTATTATTTTTATTTATTTTGATGTGGTGCTTTGAAAATGTAATCATACACATCATACACATTGAACCTTATGTATGTTGCCTTGGTGGAGTCATTTACTGTTTCAATTTAATATAATGCATGGGAAAGCATATCCTTATACAATAACAAAAATCTATAATCATTCCATCTGAAGTTAATACCATATTGTCATCACCCTAGATAGTTTACAATAGGGATTCTTATTGGAGATGTCCTTCTCACCTGACATCCCATGCGGTTGAGATACTCTACGTAAGGTAATATCGTGAGAGTCAAATTCGAGCCTGGTGAGAGGGTTACAGGTGTATGTTGTGAAATTATTAGATATTTCTTGTAAAATACTGCTGCATTGTCGGAACTAGAAGCACAAGCATTTCACTACACCCGCAATAAAATCTGCTAAACACGTGTATGTGACCAATAACAACTGATTTAATGCTCCTTGGAAATCATTAAACAGAAACATCAGTCCACTGGGAAAGTCTAGGAAAGAGTTTCCTCTTCCAGCATTTACAAGTTCCAGATTTTCCAAGGAGCTCATAAACTCAGCATGTGCATTGCTTCACATTATAATGACCTTTCCGGCAGCACTGCTGACTACATAATTCCACTGAAACATATGGTAACCATACCATCCATTCACTCTCATCTGACACGAAACACTGCACAACATCAACTCTCAGCTTCCCTGTAATGGAACCTTCATTCCATTCAGTCCTTATTCCTTTCCATCTCACAAGACAGCAACACTGCAGGTAGTGCATTAGGACACAGACATGAGGTCTGCACTGGTATTGCATCAGATCCAAAATGGCCACAGTCCTTACTTTGATCATACCAGCTATTACCAGCTATTACCAACTATTACCAGCTATTACCAACTATTACCAGCTATTACCAACTATTATCAACTATTACCAACTATCACCAGCTATCACCAGCTATTACCAACTATCACCAGCTATTATCAACTATTACCAACTATTATCCATGATTACCAGCTATTACCAACTATCACCAGCTATTATCAACTATTACCAACTATTATCCATGATTACCAGCTATTACCAACTATTACCAGCTATTACCAGCTATTACCAACTATTACCAACTATTACCAACTATTACCTATATTACACCTATTACTAGTTATTACCAACTATCACCAGCTATTACCAGCTATTACCAGCTATTACAAACTATTATCAGCTATTACCAACTATTACCAGCTATTACCAGCTATTACCAGCTATTACCAACTATCACCAGCTATTACCAACTATTACCTATATTACACCTATTACTAGTTATTACCAGCTATTACCAACTATCACCAGCTATTACCAACTATTATCAACTATTACCAGCTATTACCAACTATTATCAACTATTACCAGCTATTACCAACTATTACCAGCTATTACCAACTATCACCAGCTATTATCAACTATTACCAACTATTATCAACTATTACCAGCTATTACCAGCTATTACCAACTATTACCAGCTATTATCAACTATCACCAGCTATTATCAACTATCACCAGCTATTATCAACTATTACCAACTATTACCAACTATCACCAGCTATTACCAACTATCACCAGCTATTACCAACTATCACCAGCTATTACCAGCTATTACCAACTATTATCAACTATTACCAGCTATTACCAGCTATTACCAACTATCACCAGCTATTACCAGCTATTACCAACTATTACCAGCTATTACCAGCTATTACCAGCTATTACCAACTATTACCAGCTATCACCAACTATTACCAGCTATTACCAACTATTATCAACTATTACCAGCTATTACCAGCTATTACCAACTATTACCAACTATTACCAGCTATTACCAACTATTACCAGCTATTACCAACTATCACCAGCTATTACCAACTATCACCAGCTATTACCAACTATCACCAGCTATTACCAACTATTACCAACTATTACCAACTATCATCAGCTATTACCAACTATTACCAGCTATTACCAGCTATCACCAGCTATTACCAACTATCACCAGCTATTACCAACTATCACCAGCTATTACCAGCTATTACCAACTATTACCAGCTATTACCGACTATTATCAACTATCAACTATTACCAACTATCACCAGCTATTACCAACTATCATCAGCTATTACCAACTATTACCAACTATCACCAGCTATTACCAACTATTACCAACTATTACCTATATTACACCTATTACTAGCTATTACCAGCTATTACCAACTATTGCCAACTATCACCAGCTATTACCAACTATTATCAACTATTACCAGCTATTACCAGCTATTACCAACTATTACCAGCTATTACCAACTATTACCAGCTATTACCAACTATCACCAACTATTACCAGCTATTACCAACTATTACCAGCTATTACCAACTATTACCAGCTATCACCAGCTATTATCAACTATCACCAGCTATTATCAACTATTACCAACTATTATCAACTATTACCAGCTATTACCAACTATCACCAGCTATTACCAACTATCGCCAGCTATTACCAACTATCACCAGCTATTACCAGCTATTGCCAACTATTATCAACTATTACCAGCTATTACCAACTATTACCAGCTATTACCAACTATCACCAGCTATTACCAGCTATTACCAACTATTACCAGCTATTACCAACTATTACCAACTATTACCAGCTATTACCAACTATCACCAGCTATTATCAACTATTACCAGCTATTACCAGCTATTACCAGCTATTACCAACTATTACCAGCTATTACCAACTATCACCAGCTATTACCAACTATCACCAGCTATTACCAACTATCACCAGCTATTACCAACTATTACCAACTATCATCAGCTATTACCAACTATCATCAGCTATTACCAACTATCATCAGCTATTACCAACTATCACCAGCTATTACCAGCTATCACCAGCTATTACCAGCTATCACCAGCTATTACCAACTATCACCAGCTATTACCAACTATCACCAGCTATTACCAACTATTACCAACTATTACCAACTATTACCGACTTACCAGCTATTACCGACTTACCAGCTATTACCGACTTACCAGCTATTACCAACTATCACCAGCTATTACCAACTATCACCAGCTATTACCAACTATTACCGACTATTACCAGCTATTACCAGCTATCACCAGCTATTACCAACTATCACCAGCTATTACCAACTATCACCAGCTATCACCAGCTATTACCAACTATTACCAGCTATTACCGACTATTATCAACTATCAACTATTACCAACTATCACCAGCTATTACCAACTATCATCAGCTATTACCAACTATTACCAACTATCACCAGCTATTACCAACTATTACCAACTATTACCTATATTACACCTATTACTAGCTATTACCAGCTATTACCAACTATTGCCAACTATTACCAGCTATTACCAACTATTACCAGCTATTACCACCTATTACCTATATTACACCTATTACTAGCTATTACCAATTATTACCAGCTATTACCAGCTATTACCAACTATTACCAACTATAACCAGCTATTACCAACTATTACCAATATAACCAACTATTACATTCAATATATTATACATAGTATTTATAGTATCTAATCTCATAAAAATTTAAATATGTCACATTTTGGGTGACCCAACCAAATTAACATAGAAATGCGAGTTATCGATCTGTCATTCTCATTGAAAGCAAGTTTAAAATCATTTTAGACCCAAGCCACCCCCTGTACCCAGACTTTGTATCACTCCCCTCTGGCGCAGGTATAGGGCACCCCTCGGCAGGAAAAACAGAACTAGACAATAACTTGTGTCAGGTGTGATATCCTTCCTAAATAGCTTTGGCTAATGTTCCTATCCACCAAGTAAGGCCAGCAGGCTAGTCTCTTTTTATCGGTATGTAACTGTTATGAAAGTTGTATTGTCAATTTGTTTTGTATTTAAACGCCACTTTAAACATGTACATGACACTGCAACAAAATTTCCCCATGGGGACAATAAAGTCAGTAAAGTAAGTAGTGGTGGTAGATCTGTTCTATATGTGCTGTTTCTATGCTCCCCGTTCTTCAGTTTTGTTTTTGCGTCTTTTACTTTCGGTTTTGTACACCAGCTTCAAACAGCTGAAAATACAACATTTTTGGTTATGGAAAATATATTTCACAGGGGATTAGATGGTACAATGATTCTCTACACTGTACCTGCTTGTTTTGTCAAACTGAAATTAGGAGAACTATTAGAATTTTAGCAACCAGGAAATGGTGGAATGATTTCTGCATAGTGTACCTTTAAATCTAGAATGGAAATTAGGACAAAAGGCTCAAATGGAAACAGTCCTAACTAATCCCCTCCAACATCACACACACACACACACACACACACACACACACACACACGCTTCCGTCTACCCTCTATCCATCCTCTCGCACTCCAACCACATATCCAAGATGGTGTGTCAGTAGCATTTAAGTAGCCTACCTTCCAGGCAGCAGATCCTCCAGAGGCCAGAGTGGGTGAGGGCTCCGGGATCCTTCTTGTCCTTGTTGTGGGGGTCATCCGAGTGGTTGCGGGTGCTGTTGCAGATGGAGGCACGGGAGTACAGCCAGTAGTCCGTCCCTATAGAAACCGTCATCAGGCAGAAGGCTGCAAAGGCCCCCACGGTGGTGAGGAGGATCTGGATCCCCTTCTCACAAACCATCCCTAGAGAGGAGGACAGAGGAGGAGGAGAGAGAGGGAGGGGAGGGATGAGAAGTAGAGGAGGAGAGAGAGAGAGGGAGGGGAGGGATGAGAAGTAGAGGAGGGCAGAGGAGGAGAGAGAGAGGGAGGGAGGGGAGGGACAAGGAAGAAGAAAAGTGAGAAGTGCAGTAGAGACAAGAGATCAACAGATGAGATAGAAAGAGGGAGAAAGGGGAGAGATGAGGGAGAGGGAGGAGAGAGAGAAAGAGGCAGAGAGAGAAAGAGGAAGAGGGAGAGAAAGAGAGAAGGAGAAAGAGGCAGAGAGGGAGAGAAGAGAGAGAAAGAGATGCAGAGAGAGACAGAAAGAGGCAGAGAGAGAGAAAGAGGGCGAGAAAGAGGCAGAGAGAGAAAGAGGCAAAGAGAGATGTAGAGAGAGAGAGAAAGAGGCAGAGAGAGAGAGAGAAAGAGATGCAGAGAGAGAGAAAGAGGCAGAGAGAGATGTAGAGAGAGAGAGAGAGAGAGAGAGAGAGAAAGAGATGCAGAGAGAGAGAAAGCGACAGAGAGAGAGAGATGCAGAGAGAGAGAAAGAGGCAGAGAGATGAGGTGTATAAGTGGTTATATGAAGTGTCCTTGGAAGGGGGGACGACACTGCTGACTCGTCTTAACGGGAAGGAATTGATGGTGAACACAACAAATTACACTGAGAATCTCAATGTGCTCCATATTCATGACCATTCATGACCACTCTCTCCCTCACATAATCAGCATAGACAGGGCTAGCGCAGAATACACAACACACTCGATGAGACAGAACGCACACACACACACACACACACACACACACACACACACACACCACACACACACACACACACACACACACACACACACACACACAAATACACACACACACACACACACACAAACTTAATATACATAATCACAGCGCAGAAACACAGCAGCAACATCAGCACATACAGTTACAAAGCTCAACAGTACATTCTGTGTTCATTGTCGAAAATCAATCAATCAACCATTTAGGCTTATACAATCAATCCTATATAGTATCCTATCCTCTTCTTACCTCCAACATCACCATAGTATACCCCTCTGGTCCCCTTGTACATGAAGTGGTGCTAAAACCTGTGCATTTACATGATGGTTACATAGGCCTCTGCCCAGCACCCTGCCCTGAACTTTAGTCACTATTACTAGCCGGCTACCACCCGGTACTCTACCCTGCACCTTAGAGGCTGCTGCCCCATGTACATAGTCATGGAACTTAGTCACTGTTACTAGCCGGCTACCACCCGGTACTCTACCCTGCACCTTAGAGGCTGCTGCCCCATGTACATAGTCATGGAACTTAGTCACTATTACTAGCCGGCTACCACCCGGTACTCTACCCTGCACCTTAGAGGCTGCTGCCCCATGTACATAGTCATGGAACACTGGTCACTGTTACTAGCCGGCTACCACCCGGTACTCTACCCTGCACCATAGAGGCTGCTGCCCTATGTACATAGTCACTGTTACTAGCCGGCTACCACCCGGTACTCTACCCTGCACCATAGAGGCTGCTGCCCTATGTACATAGTCACTGTTACTAGCCGGCTACCACCCGGTACTCTACCCTGCACCTTAGAGGCTGCTGCCCCATGTACATAGTCACTGTTACTAGCCGGCTACCACCCGGTACTCTACCCTGCACCTTAGAGGCTGCTGCCCCATGTACATAGTCATGGAACACTGGTCACTGTTACTAGCCGGCTACCACCCGGTACTCTACCCTGCACCTTAGAGGCTGCTGCCCCATGTACATAGTCACTGTTACTAGCCGGCTACCACCCGGTACTCTACCCTGCACCATAGAGGCTGCTGCCCCATGTACATAGTCTCTGTTGTTAGCCGGCTACCACCCGGTACTCTACCCTGCACCTTAGAGGCTGCTGCCCCATGTACATAGTCACTGTTACTAGCCGGCTACCACCCGGTACTCTACCCTGCACCTTAGAGGCTGCTGCCCCATGTACATAGTCACTGTTACTAGCCGGCTACCACCCGGTACTCTACCCTGCACCTTAGAGGCTGCTGCCCCATGTACATAGTCACTGTTACTAGCTGGCTACCACCCGGTACTCTACCCTGCACCTTAGAGGCTGCTGCCCCATGTACATAGTCATGGAACTTTAGTCACTGTTACAAACCGGCTACCACCCGGTACTCTACCCTGCACCTTAGAGGCTGCTGCCCCATGTACATAGTCATGGAACTTTAGTCACTGTTACTAGCCGGCTACCACCCGGTACTCTACCCTGCACCTTAGAGGCTGCTGCCCCATGTACATAGTCATGGAACTTTAGTCACTGTTACTAGCCGGCTACCACCCGGTACTCTACCCTGCACCTTAGAGGCTGCTGCCCTATGTACATAGTCACTGTTACTAGCCGGCTACCACCCGGTACTCTACCCTGCACCTTAGAGGCTGCTGCCCCATGTACATAGTCACTGTTACTAGCCGGCTACCACCCCGTACTCTACCCTGCACCTTAGAGGCTGCTGCCCTATATACATAGTGATTGAACACTGGTCACGTTAATCATGTTTACATACTGTTTCAGCCACTTCATATGTATATTCTGTATTCTGTATTCTAGTCAAGGCTCATCCTATACAACTACTGCTGTACACACCTTTTCTATTCATATAGTGTCTATAATGTCTATACACACCATCATATACATATAGATTTATATTCCGGACTCTGACATTGCTCGTTCTAATATTCCCATATTTCTTCATTCCTTTCTTTACATTTATGGGATTTGCCTGTATTGTTTTGTATTGTTAGGTATTACTGCACTGTTGAAGCTAGGAACATAAGCATTTCACTACACCTGCGATAACATCTGAACGTGTGTATTTTATTTGGCTTCATCTCACCCTAGGCTAGAACTGCTGTTCTAGATTACACATTTACCTCCATTGTGACTTCATTTGCAAATTTTAGAAATTGTGCAAAACGCACTCGGGTATAAGTGTTGTAAGTACTATTAACAATGTGTACCTGCAATGCAATTACACTGTACCTGCCTATGTAATAACCACGTAAATACATTGATTATAGTGCCACTTGATGTAAAGTGGGACCCCATTGCGTTACCAAGGTATACATTTACATCAGCTGAGGTAAGACTTACCTGCCGCCGAGTTTCTATCCTTCGACTCCATTTTGAAATCTTTCTTTTCCTCGTTAATGAAGAATGCACTGTCCCCTCAATCCGGACAGCATCCATCGACTGTTCTCACTCTCTCCCCCTCTCCTTCCTGCACTCCTTTTCTCTCTCTCTCTCTTTGGCCTCTATCTCTTTCTCTCTCTCTCACTGGAAAGATGTGCTGGTGGAGGCTCTTGATTGTGATTGGACGCTCTCGCTCTGGTCCTCTTATTCACAGGAAGCAGTCACTGAGGAGGACATGGTAGTTGGGCTACCGCCAAAGAAAGACAAGAAGAAGAAGGAGAATGATAACATTAGTTGTTTACAGCTGTGCAGTTATGAAGCATGTTTATCTAAAAACTGTGAACATTCTCAGAATAGTCACGTTATAAAGTCATGTTGTAAAAACACAAATAACAGAAAACTAAAACACTAAAAACTATCAAGTCCACTCTCATAACAGTATAACATAGAATAGAATACAAATGGTGCATCTGAATATAGAGCTAGAAATAACAGATTTGGACGGAGAAAGGGACTGAGAGAGCAAGTTTTCAAAGACCTCTCTGATGAGAATAGGCTACCCGTCCTGTTGGGGAAGGACGCAGATAGCTGTGGGTTGGCACTACATTGCTGCCTGCCATAAGATGAGGGACAGTGTCTGACAGACCAATCAACCTGCACATGTCCTCTATTGTATGCTTATTGTTATTGTTCAATGTATGGTTATTTTGATCCTTGGTTATTGTTGTTACTGTTGTCCCGTTGACAATTTTTTTCTTATTTTTTTCTTAATATTGTAAATATCCAAAGTAAGCTTTGGCAATATGTACATTGTTACATCATGCCAATAAAGCAAATTACATTTAATTAAAAGGGACTGAGAGAGGGACTGAGACAGAGAGAGAGAGAGACAGAGCGAGAGAGAGAGGGACAGATAGAGAGAGGGACTGAGAGAGAGGGACAGATAGAGAGAAGGACAGATAGAGAGGGACAGAGAGAGAGAGAGAGACAGAGAGAGAAAGGGACAGAGAGAGAAAGGGACAGAGAGAGAAAGGGACAGAGAGAGAAAGGGACAGAGAGAGAAAGGGACAGAGAGAGAGAGGGACATAGGGAGAGAGAGAGAGAAAGGGACAGAGAGAGACATAGGGAGAGAGAGAGAGAAAGAAAGGGACAGAGAGAGAGAGAGAGGGACAGAGAGAGAGAGAGGGACAGAGAGAGAGAGAGGGGGACAGAGAGAGAGAGAGAAATGGACAGAGAGAGAGAGGGACAGAGAGAGAGAGGGAGAGAGAGACAGAGACAGAGAGGGACTGAGAGAGAGACAGAGAGAGAGAGCAGTAACTTACTTATTATTACAGTTATTGTTATTACTGTTATTGTTATTACTATTATTATTGTTGTTTATCATTCTAAATAGTAGTGGTATGGGTGGTAATGGTAATGATAGCAGTTTAGTGATGGTGGTGGTGGTAGTAATGATGATAGTAATTGTAGTACTGATGTAATGGTGAAAATGACCGTTATTTAGTTCTAAGTTAGTTATAGTTTAATTTTCCATATTTAGATGTTTATATTTATTACATTACATTCTACTATTGACTGTTACCAATTTATTGTTATTATTTTTGTATTATTATTTACTGCCATTTTATATTATTATTTGTTATTGTTTATAATTGTTTGGCAATATTGACCCAATGTTTTTCATGCCAATAAAGCAGCTTGAATTTGAATTTGAAAGAGAGGGACAGAGAGAGAGAGAGAGAGACAAAGAGAGAGAGAGACAAAGAGAGAGAGAGGGACAGAGAGAGAGAGAGGGACAGAGAGAGAGAGAGAGACAGAGACAGACAGAGAGGGACAGGACATCATAATCCTACTGGAAACATGGTGTCGTGGAGACATAGATACTCAGTGTCCCTCAGGCTATAGAGAAAGTTTACTACCATCAATCAAACATAAAAATGTTAAACGGGGCCGAGACTCAGGTGGAATCATCATTTGGCATAAGCAGCACTGAAGGAAATGAAAAAAGGTACCAGTCACATTTGGCTAAAACTTAACAAAGGTACAATCTATTGTGATAATGACGTGTACATATGTGCAGCTTATGCTCCTCCTTCAGATTCACCATATTATGATGATCAGTTTTTTGACAATCTCCATACAGAAATCATTACATTTCAGGCAGAGGGTAAAGTGCTTCTTTGTGGAGATTTCAATGCAAGAACAGGTTCTGAGCCTGACTACACTGATGCGGGAGGTAACCACCACATATTTGGTCACCCCTCCTTGTACAGTAGCCCTATTATAAATAATAGAAACAGTCCTGACCAAATACTGAACAAAAATGGGAAGGAGTTAGTGCATCTCTGTCGAGCCTTAGGCCTGTACATGCTTAATGGTAGAATCAGAGGGGACTCTTTAGGTCAGTTTACTTACTGCTCAGCTCTTGGGAAAGTGTAGTCGATTATGCCATCACGGACATTGACCCCTCCTCCATTAGTGCATTCACTGTCAGATCACAGTCAGATCAACGTGTTTCTGAAGAAATTAACCGCCAATATTCATTAAAAAAAACTGCCCAATAAACTCTACAACATAAACCAATCGTACAGATGGGCTCCAAACAGTGCAGAGAGATTCATTGAAACATTGAACTCAAATGAAATGATGAACTCTATACAGTTTTTCAATAACTCACAATACCAAAACAATAAAGATGGTGTCAATTCGGCTACTCAAAACATCAACTGCATATTCCAAAAAGCAGCATCGAAAGCAAATTTGAGAAAACCAAAGAAATGCAACATCAGAAACAAAAAACAAAATGGTTCTGACAAATGGTTTGATAATGAATGTAAAACAATTAGAAAACACCTAAGACAAATGTCAAACAAAAAAACATAAGCAGCAAAACAACCCAGAGCTACGATATGAATACTTTGAAACTCTGAAACAGTATAAACATACACTGAAACGCAAGAAACTGAATTATACCAACAAGACACTTGATGAAATTGAAAACGCAATTGACCAAAATCAGTTCTGGGACATGCGGAACAATTTAAGCACAACAAAGCCACAAGAATTAGCCGTACAAGATGTAGGAATTTGGAAAACTTATTTTGATATTCTATACAAAAACATCCCACAAAAAGACTTAAAACAGAACCAATTAGAAATTAAAGAAAAATTGAACATCCTTGAATCAGTCATTAAAAACAACCAAAATCCATTAGATTACCCAATAACCCAACAAGAACTAAATGAAAAGCTCAAATCTATTAAATCAAAGAAGGCTTGTGGTCTAGACAACATCAGAAATGAAATGCTGAAAAACAGCACACCTGAGTTGCAAAATGCTGTGCTTAAATTGTTCAACATGGTTTTAACTTCTGGCTGCTTCCCTGATGCCTGGAACCAGGGGCTCATCTCCCCTATCCACAAAAGTGGAGACAAATCAGACCCCAATAATTACAGGGGAATTTGCGTAAACAGTAACTTGGGAAAGGTTTTCTGTAGCATATTGAATTCAAGAATTCAAACCTTTCTTCAAGATAAAAATGTAATAACTAAATGTCAAATTGGCTTTCTCCCTAACCATCGCACTACTGACCATATATACACCTTACACACACTAATTAATAAACATGTCCACCAAAAAAAGAGGGCAAAATCTTTGCTTGCTTTATTGACTTTAAAAAAGCATTTGATTCTATTTGGCACGCAGGGCTATTCTACAAAATTCTCCAAAGTGGGCTTGGTGGTAAGGTGCATGACTTAATAAAATGTATGTACACAGAAAACAAGTGTGCAATAAAAATCAAAAACCAAAGAACAGAATTATTTTCACAATGTCGAGGTGTGAGACAAGGCTGTAGTTTGAGTCCAAATCTTTTCAACATTTATATCAATGAATTAGCAGACATGTTGGACCATTCTCCAGCCCCAGGACTCACACTATTTGACACAGAGGTGAAATACCTGCTATATGCTGATGACTTGGTACTTCTATCACCAACCAAAGAAGGTCTTCAACAGAACATTAATATTCTAGAGCAATATTGCCATAATTGGGCCCTGGCAGTAAATTTCCCAAAAACTAAAATCCTGATTTTCCACAAAAAAAACAGATGTCAGAAACACAAATATAAATTCACCCTGAACAACACCATAATTGAACACACAAAAAATTACACCTACCTTGGTCTGACCATATCTGCATCGGGAAACTTTAATATGGCAGTGAATGCACTCAAAGAAAAAGCCCGCAGAGCATTGTATGCGATAAAAATGAAATTATTCAAAATCAACATCCCAATTAGAATTTGGACCAAAATATTTGACCGTGTAATCCTACCAATAGCTCTTTACGGAAGTGAGGTTTGGGGGCCACTCAATAAACTGGACTTTAAAATGTGGGACAAACATCCAATTGAAGCCCTACATGCAGAATTCTGTCGGAAAATCCTACAAGTCCAGAGAAATACACCAACTAATGCATGTAGGGCAGAATTGGGCCGCTTTCCAGTAATAATGAAAGTACAGAAAAGATCATAAATTTTTTGGCTACATCTAAATTCAAGTCCAAATTCGAGTCTGCAATTTAAAGCACTTCAAACCCAAGAGCTGAGCCCAGAAACGAGCCCTCTCAGTCAGCTGGTGTTGGACCTAACCAACCAAGCTGACACCAGCACTGCTTCAAAAGAAAGAATTCCAATAAACAAAATCATGATCCAATCAAAGGACTCATATATACAACATTGGAAAAACGAAACAAAATCCCAAAGCCGACTAAATTGCTATCTGACCCTAAACAGAGAATATGAATTGGCTGATTATCTCTACTCTGTCAGAGATACGAAGCAGAGACAGATCCTTACCAAGTACAGGCTGAGTGACCACCGATTGGCAATAGAAACCGGCAGACATAAAAAGACATGACTACCCAAAGAGGAGCGTGTATGTGGTCACTGCCTGACAGGGGAGGTAGAAACAGAGATGCACTTTCTCCTTTACTGTGATAAATATTCCTCACCAAGAGATTCATTATTCACAGAAATGACTACATTTATTCCAAATTTTAACTTATTAAACCCAGAGGAAAAACTAAAAATACTCATGGGCGAAGGAGCAATGGCTCCTCTTGCAGCCAAATATGTATTTGCCTGCCATAGCCTGAGGGACACTGAATAATAGCATCTGCATAGTAAGCAGTAACTTACTTATTATTACTGTTATTGTTATTACTATTATTATTGTTGTTTATCATTCCAAATAGTAGTGGTATGGGTGGTAATGGTAATGATAGCAGTTTAGTGATGGTGGTGGTGGTAGTAGTGGTAATGATGATAGTAGTTGTAGTACTGATGTAATGGTGAAGATGACCGTTATTTAGTTATAAGTTAGTTATAGTTTAATTTTCCATATTTATATTTTTATATTTATTACATTACATTCGAGAGAAAGAGAGAGAGAGGGACAGAGAGGGACTGATAGAGATTGTAAGAAAAATGTAATATTTGAAGTAGGTATACACGTTGCACTTCAAGCAGTAAAATGTATAAGCGCTGTATCAACAACCATCATGTGTGTAACCACAGCGACAGTCTGCCACACACACACACTCAGCAGAGGACAAGATGTAATCCCAGTGTGTAGTGCTTAAAAAAAACTGAAAAATGTGAAGAACAATAAAGGGGCACGCATAATTTAGCCAATATAATGCAGCGCGTCTAGAGGCAATAATATTTGATTAATATGCAATATGGCACCCTGATCAAAATAGGTTACATCCTGTTGGGATTGTGAGACCTAAAACAGAGAACTGCCTCAAAAGAGAGAGAGTAAGACAGACAGAGAAAGAGAGTACGAGAGAGAGAGAGAGAGAGAGAGAGAGGAAGAAAGAGGGAGAGAGAGGGGGGAGAGGAAGAGAGGGAGAGGAAGAAAGAGGGGGGGAGAGGGAGAGGAAGATAGGAAGAAAGAGGGAGAGAGGGAGAGATAGAGAGCGAGAGGAAGAAAGAGGGAGAGGAAGAGAGGGAGATAGGAAGAAAGAGGCAGAGAGAGAGAGCGAGAGGAATAGAGAGAGGGAGAGAGAGAGAGGATTCCCTCTGCTGTCTCTGAACACACTTAGGTTGTACCTTCTAAATGTTAGTGGTACAATAACATTCTCTCTTTCTCTCCATCTTGTCCCTCTTCACTGTGAGCTGTCCCTCTCTCTCATAAAGTGAGCTGTCCCTCTCTCTCATAAAGTGAGCTGTCCCTCTCACTCATAAAGTGAGCTGTCCCTCTCACTCATAAAGTGAGCTGTCCCTCTCACTCATAAAGTGAGCTGTCCCTCTCACTCATAAAGTGAGCTGTCCCTCTCACTCATAAAGTGAGCTGTCCCTCTCTCTCATAAAGTGAGCTGTCCCTCTCTCTCATAAAGTGAGCTGTCCCTCTCTGACATTTTTTAAACTTTTAATCTAATAAAACCAAAACTAAACCACTGCCTGCATCTATTTGCATACGTGTATGAATACAGACACGTTTATGCATCTGTATGTTTTTCCCCCTCTTTCATTGTGTTACAGATGATCCCCTCCTCTCTTTCATTGTGTTACAGATGCCCCCCCCCCTCTTTAATTGTGTTACAGATGACCCCCTCCCCCTCTTTCATTGTGTTACAGATGACCCCCTCATCTCTTTCATTGTGTTACAGATGACCCCCTCCCCCTCTTTCATTGTGTTACAGATGACCCCCTCCTCTCTTTCATTGTGTTACAGATGACCCCCTCCCCCTCTTTCATTGTGTTACAGATGACCCCCTCCTCTCTTTCATTGTGTTACAGATGACCCCCTCATCTCTTTCATTGTGCTACAGATGACCCCCTCCTCTCTTTCATTGTGTTACAGATGACCCCCTCCTCTCTTTCATTGTGCTACAGATGACCCCCTCCTCTCTTTCATTGTGTTACAGATGACCCCCTCCTCTCTTTCATTGTGTTACAGATGACCCCCTCCTCTCTTTCATTGTGTTACAGATGACCCCCTCCTCTCTTTCATTGTGTTACAGATGACCCCCTCCTCTCTTTCATTGTGTTACAGATGACCCCCTCCTCTCTCTCATTGTGCTACAGATGACCCCCTCATCTCTTTCATTGTGCTACAGATGACCCCCTCCTCTCCTTCATTGTGTTACAGATGACCCCCTCATCTCTTTCATTGTGCTACAGATGACCCCCTCATCTCTTTCATTGTGTTACAGATGACCCCCTCCCCTCTTTCATTGTGCTACAGATGACCCCCTCATCTCTTTCATTGTGTTACAGATGACCCCCTCCCCTCTTTCATTGTGCTACAGATGACCCCCTCCTCTCTTTCATTGTGTTACAGATGACCCCCTCCTCTCTTTCATTGTGTTACAGATGACCCCCTCCCCTCTTTCATTGTGTTACAGATGACCCCCTCTCTTTCATTGTGTTACAGATGACCCCCTCCCCTCTTTCATTGTGTTACAGATGACCCCCTCCTCTCTTTCATTGTGTTACAGATGACCCCCTCCCCTCTTTCATTGTGTTACAGATGACCCCCTCCTCTCTCTCATTGTGCTACAGATGACCCCCTCCTCTCTTTCATTGTGTTACAGATGACCCCCTCATCTCTTTCATTGTGCTACAGATGACCCCCTCCTCTCTCTCATTGTGTTACAGATGACCCCCTCTCTTTCATTGTGTTACAGATGACCCCCTCTCTTTCATTGTGTTACAGATGACCCCCTCATCTCTTTCATTGTGTTACAGATGACCCCCTCCTCTCTTTCATTATGTTACAGATGACCCCCTCATCTCTTTCGTTGTGTTACAGATGACCTCCTCCCCTCTTTCATTGTGTTACAGATGACCCCCTCATCTCTCTCATTGTGTTACAGATGACCCCCTCATCTCTTTCATTGTGTTACAGATGACCCCCTCCCCTCTTTCATTGTTACAGATGACCCCCTCATCTCTTTCATTGTGTTACAGATGACCCCCTCATCTCTTTCATTGTGTTACAGATGACCCCCTCATCTCTTTCATTGTGTTACAGATGACCCCCTCATCTCTTTCATTGTGCTACAGATGACCCCCTCATCTCTTTCATTGTGTTACAGATGACCCCCTCCTCTCTTTCATTGTGCTACAGATGACCCCCTCCTCTCTTTCATTGTGCTACAGATGACCCCCTCCTCTCTTTCATTATGCTACAGATGACCCCCTCCTCTCTTTCATTGTGCTACAGATGACCCCCTCCTCTCTTTCATTGTGTTACAGATGACCCCCTCCTCTCTTTCATTATGCTACAGATGACCCCCTCCTCTCTTTCATTGTGTTACAGATGACCCCCTCCTCTCTTTCATTGTGTTACAGATGACCCCCTCCTCTCTTTCATTATGCTACAGATGACCCCCTCCTCTCTTTCATTGTGCTACAGATGACCCCCTCCTCTCTTTCATTGTGTTACAGATGACCCCCTCCTCTCTTTCATTATGCTACAGATGACCCCCTCTCTTTCATTGTGTTACAGATGACCCCCTCCTCTCTTTCATTGTGTTACAGATGACCCCCTCCTCTCTCTCATTGTGCTACAGATGACCCCCTCCTCTCTTTCATTATGCTACAGATGACCCCCTCCTCTCTTTCATTGTTCTACAGATGACCCTCTCCTCTCTTTCATTGTGTTACAGATGACCCTCTCCTCTCTTTCATTGTGTTACAGATGACCCCCTCATCTCTCTCATTGTGTTACAGATGACCCCCTCCTCTCTTTCATTGTTCTACAGATGACCCTCTCATCTCTTTCATTGTGTTACAGATGACCCCCTCCTCTCTCATTGTGTTACAGATGACCCCCTCATCTCTTTCATTGTGTTACAGATGACCCCCTCCTCTCTCATTGTGTTACAGATGACCCCCTCATCTCTTTCATTGTGTTACAGATGACCCTCTCCTCTCTTTCATTGTGCTACAGATGACCCCCTCCTCTCTTTCATTGTGTTACAGATGACCCCCTCCTCTCTTTCATTGTGTTACAGATGACCTCCTCCCCTCTTTCATTGTGTTACAGATGACCCCCTCCTCTCTTTCATTGTTCTACAGATGACCCTCTCCTCTCTTTCATTGTGTTACAGATGACCCTCTCCTCTCTTTCATTGTGCTACAGATGACCCCCTCCTCTCTTTCATTGTGTTACAGATGACCCCCTCCTCTCTCATTGTGTTACAGATGACCCCCTCCTCTCTCTCATTGTGCTACAGATGACCCTCTCCTCTCTTTCATTGTGCTACAGATGACCCCCTCCTCTCTTTCATTATGTTACAGATGACCCCCTCCTCTCTTTCATTGTGTTACAGATGACCCCCTCCTCTCTTTCATTGTGTTACAGATGACCCCCCCCTCTTTCATTGTGTTACAGATGACCCCCCCCCTCTTTCATTGTGTTACAGATGACCCCCTCCTCTCTTTCATTGTGTTACAGATGACCCTCTCCTCTCTTTCATTGTGTTACAGATGAACCCCCCCCTCTTTCATTGTGTTACAGATGACCCCCCCCCCCTCTTTCATTGTGTTACAGATGACCCCCTCCTCTCTTTCATTGTGCTACAGATGACCCCCTCCTCTCTTTCATTGTGTTACAGATGACCCCCTCCCCTCTCTCATTGTGCTACAGATGACCCCCTCCACTAGTGGGTCTGTCTCTCACTGGGTGGATAATGCCTCTCAAAAACACTCTCTTCCTAACCATTGTGACTGTGTCAAATTGTGTGTGTGTATATGTGTGTGTGCGTGCGTGAGAGAGAGGGAGAGAGTGGTTGTGTGTGACCTTAAACACAAACCAAATGATTTTATTGAAGAAATTCCCTCTGTATCCCATGCCTCTGAGTATTTAGTGAATGACCTTACTAACAAGTTGCTGAGTTATTCCCCTTAGCCTCAGCTTCCCTGTGTTTAGTGTCGTTTAATTATGGACAATCTTTTATTTCCCTTCAATAATTAAGATTGGAGGGAAGGGTGCGAGAGAGTTCGAGAGCGAGAGAGAGCTAGAGTTCGAGAGCGAGAGAGTGAGTAAGAGAGAGTTAGAGAGAGAGAGAGTGAGTAAGAGAGAGTTAGAGAGAGTGAGTAAGAGAGAGTTAGAGAGAGAGTGAGTAAGAGAGAGTTAGAGTTCGAGAGCGAGAGAGAGTGAGTAAGAGAGAGTTAGAGAGAGAGTGAGTAAGAGAGAGTTAGAGAGAGAGAGCGAGAGAGAGTGAGTAAGAGAGAGTGAGTAAGAGCGAGTTAGAGTTCGAGAGCGAGAGAGTGAGAGTAAGAGAGAGTTAGAGTTCGAGAGCGAGAGAGAGTGAGTAAGAGAGAGTTAGAGAGAGAGAGCGAGAGAGAGTGAGTAAGAGAGAGTTAGAGAGAGAGGACTAGGACTAAATATCAGCAACACAGGTAGCTTTCACATGGCTGTGAATGAGCTGAGAGACAAAGCAAGAAGAGCATTCTATGCCATTAAAAGGAACATCAAAATTGAAATTCCAATTAGAATCTGGCTCAAAATTTTTCAATCAGTTATAGAACCAATTGCTCTATATGGCAGTGAAATATGGGGTCCACTCTCTAATAATGAATTTACTAAACGGGACAAACATCCAACTGAAATATTGCATGCAGAGTTTTGCAAGACTGTATTGCAAGTACAAAGAAAAACTCCAAATAACGCATGTAGGGCAGAATTGGGCCAATACCCCCTCCTCATTCGAATAGAAAAAAGAGCCATCAAATTTTACAACCATCTAAAAACAAGTGACCCTAAAACATTCCATCACACAGCTCTGCAATGTCAAGAGATGAAACCAGAGAAGAGTCCCCTCAGCCAGCTGGTTCTGAGGCTCAGTTCACCAACCCAAACCAACCCCATAGAGCCTCGGGACAGCCCTCAGAAAATCTGGCCCAACCAAATCATCACAAAACAAAAAGAAAAATATATAACCTATTGGAAAGACACCACAAAAAATCAAAGTAAACTTCAATGCTATTTGGCTCTAAACAGACAGTACATGGTGGCAGACTATCTGACCACTGTGACTGATAGAAAACTGAGGAAAACATTGACTAGGTACAGACTCAGTGAGCACAGTCTGGCTATAGAGACCGGTCGTCACAGACAAACCTGGCTGCCCAGAGAGGACAGGCTGTGCTCACTCTGCTCCAGGGGAGAGGTAGAGACAGAGGTGCATTTCCTACTACACTGTGACAAATACTCAGACCTAAAAGCATATTTCTTTCCCAAAATTATAACTCAATACAAAGAATTTGAAACTATAAAAGATGAAGAAAAAATCAAATATTTATTGGGTGAAAAGCCAAAATGTGCAGTTTTGGCAGCCAAATATGTGTCCTCCTGCCACAACCTGAGGGACAGCCAGTGAAAAATGCAAAGTAATGTTGATAATATTTCCCATTTGTTTTGTCTTTCATACCAGGTCATATGTCTTCTCAAGTCATGTTGACACTGCTTTAATGTATTGTTGTTCTGATTAATATTGTTGTTGTAGTTGTTGTTAATGGTAATCCCATGTCCACTACTACTATTATTATTACTGTTGGTCCCACCATTTATTTATATATAAATATATATATATACATATATATTTGATTTTTATTTTTCGATATGTATACTTTGACAATGTAAGTAATAATGAACTTGCCATGTCAATAAAGTCAATTGAATTGAATTGAATTGAGAGAGTGAGTAAGAGAGAGTTAGAGAGAGAGTGAGTAAGAGAGAGTTAGAGTTCGAGAGCGAGAGAGTGAGTCAGAGAGAGTTAGAGAGAGAGTGAGTAAGAGAGAGCTAGAGTTCGAGAGCGAGAGAGAGTGAGTAAGAGAGAGTTAGAGAGAGAGTGAGTAAGAGAGAGTTAGAGAGAGAGTGAGTCAGAGAGAGCTAGAGTTCGAGAGCGAGAGTCAGAGAGAGCTGGAGTTCGAGAGCGAGAGAGAGTGAGTAAGAGAGAGTTAGAGAGAGAGTGAGTAAGAGAGAGAGTGAGTCAGAGAGAGCTAGAGTTCGAGAGCGAGAGAGAGAGTCAGAGAGAGCTGGAGTTCGAGAGCGAGAGAGAGTGAGTAAGAGAGAGTTAGAGTTCGAGAGCGAGAGAGAGTGAGTAAGAGAGAGTTAGAGAGAAGGGGAGAGAGCTAGAGTCAGAGAGAGTTAGAGTTCGAGAGCGAGAGAGAGTGAGTAAGAGAGAGTTAGAGTTCGAGAGCGAGAGAGAGTGAGTAAGAGAGAGTTAGAGAGAGAGAGCGAGAGAGAGAGTGAGTAAGAGAGAGTTAGAGTTCGAGAGCGAGAGAGTGAGTAAGAGAGAGTTAGAGTTCGAGAGCGAGAGAGAGAGTGAGTAAGAGAGAGTTAGAGAGAGAGAGCGAGAGAGTGAGTAAGAGAGAGTTAGAGTTCGAGAGCGAGAGAGAGTGAGTAAGAGAGAGTTAGAGAGAGAGCGAGAGAGAGTGAGTAAGAGAGAGTTAGAGTTCGAGAGCGAGAGAGAGAGTGAGTAAGAGAGAGTTAGAGAGAGAGAGCGAGAGAGAGTGAGTTAGAGTTCGAGAGCGAGAGAGAGTGAGTAAGAGAGAGTTAGAGAGAGAGAGAGTGAGTAAGAGAGAGTTAGAGTTAGAGAGCGCGAGAGAGTGAGTAAGAGAGAGTTAGAGAGAGAGTGAGTAAGAGAGAGTTAGAGAGAGCTAGAGTTCGAGAGCGAGAGTCAGAGAGAGCTGGAGTTCGAGAGCGAGAGAGAGTGAGTAAGAGAGAGTTAGAGAGAGAGTGAGTAAGAGAGAGTTAGAGAGAGCTAGAGTTCGAGAGCGAGAGAGAGTGAGTAAGAGAGAGTTAGAGTTCGAGAGCGAGAGAGAGTGAGTAAGAGAGAGTTAGAGAGAAGGGGAGAGAGCTAGAGTCAGAGAGAGTTAGAGTTCGAGAGCGAGAGAGAGTGAGTAAGAGAGAGTTAGAGAGAGAGTGAGTAAGAGAGAGTTAGAGAGAGAGCGAGAGAGAGTGAGTAAGAGAGAGTTAGAGTTCGAGAGCGAGAGAGAGAGTGAGTAAGAGAGAGTTAGAGAGAGAGAGCGAGAGAGAGTGAGTAAGAGAGAGTTAGAGAGAGAGAGCGAGAGAGAGTGAGTAAGAGAGAGTTAGAGAGAGAGAGAGAGTGAGTAAGAGAGAGTTAGAGAGAGAGTAAGAGAGAGTTAGAGTTAGAGAGCGCGAGAGAGTGAGTAAGAGAGAGTTAGAGTTCGAGAGCGAGAGAGAGTGAGTAAGAGAGAGTTAGAGTTCGAGAGCGAGAGAGAGTGAGTAAGAGAGAGTTAGAGTTCGAGAGAGAGAGTGAGTCAGAGAGAGTTAGAGAGAGAGAGAGTGAGTAAGAGAGAGTTAGAGAGAGAGAGAGAGTGAGTAAGAGAGAGTTAGAGAGAGAGAGAGAGTGAGTAAGAGAGAGTTAGAGAGAGAGAGTGAGTAAGAGAGTTAGAGAGAGAGAGAGAGTGAGTAAGAGAGAGAGAAAGAGTGAGTAAGAGAGAGTTAGAGAGAGAGAGAGAGAGAGTGAGTAAGAGAGAGTTAGAGAGCGAGAGTGAGTAAGAGAGAGTTAGAGTTCGAGAGCGAGAGAGAGAGTGAGTAAGAGAGAGTTAGAGAGAGAGAGCGAGAGAGAGTGAGTAAGAGAGAGTGAGTAAGAGAGAGAGAGAGAGTGAGTAAGAGAGAGTTAGAGAGAGAGTAAGAGAGAGTTAGAGTTAGAGAGCGCGAGAGAGTGAGTAAGAGAGAGTTAGAGTTCGAGAGCGAGAATGAGCCAGAGAGAGTTAGAGAGAGAGAGAGTGAGTAAGAGAGAGTTAGAGAGAGAGAGCGAGAGAGAGAGTGAGTTAGAGAGAGAGAGCGAGAGAGTGAGTAAGAGAGAGTTAGAGTTCGAGAGCGAGAGAGAGTGAGTAAGAGAGAGTTAGAGAGAGAGCGAGAGAGAGTGAGTAAGAGAGAGTTAGAGTTAGAGAGCGCGAGAGAGTGAGTAAGAGAGAGTTAGAGAGCGCGAGAGAGTGAGTAAGAGAGAGTTAGAGTTCGAGAGCGAGAGAGAGTGAGTAAGAGAGAGTTAGAGTTCGAGAGCGAGAGAGAGTGAGTAAGAGAGAGTTAGAGTTCGAGAGAGAGAGTGAGTCAGAGAGAGTTAGAGAGAGAGAGAGTGAGTAAGAGAGAGTTAGAGAGAGTGAGTAAGAGAGAGTTAGAGAGAGAGAGAGAGTGAGTAAGAGAGAGTTAGAGTGAGTCAGAGAGAGTTAGAGAGAGAGAGAGTGAGTAAGAGAGAGTTAGAGAGAGAGTGAGAGAGAGTGAGTAAGAGAGAGTTAGAGTTAGAGAGCGAGAGAGAGTGAGTAAGAGAGAGTTAGAGTTCGAGAGCGAGAGTGAGTCAGAGAGAGTTAGAGAGAGAGAGAGAGTGAGTAAGAGAGAGTTAGAGAGAGAGAGAGTGAGTAAGAGAGAGTTAGAGAGAGAGAAAGAGTGAGTAAGAGAGAGTTAGAGTTAGAGAGCGAGAGAGAGTGAGTAAGAGAGAGTTAGAGAGAGAGAGAGTGAGTAAGAGAGAGTTAGAGAGAGAAGGGGAGAGAGTGAGTAAGAGAGAGTTAGAGTTCGAGAGCGAGAGAGAGTGAGTAAGAGAGAGTTAGAGTTCGAGAGCGCGAGAGAGTGAGTAAGAGAGAGTTAGAGAGAGAGAGAGTGAGTAAGAGAGAGTTAGAGAGAGAGAGAGTGAGTAAGAGAGAGTTAGAGTTCGAGAGAGAGAGTGAGTCAGAGAGAGTCAGAGAGAGAGAGAGAGTGAGTAAGAGAGAGTTCGAGAGAGAGAGAGAGAGAGAGTGAGTAAGAGAGAGTTAGAGAGCGAGAGAGAGTGAGTAAGAGAGAGTTAGAGAGAGAGAGAGTGAGTAAGAGAGAGTTAGAGAGAGAGAGAGTGAGTAAGAGAGAGTTAGAGTTCGAGAGCGAGAGAGAGTGAGTAAGAGAGAGTTAGAGTTCGAGAGAGAGAGTGAGTCAGAGAGAGTTAGAGAGAGAGAGAGTGAGTAAGAGAGAGTTAGAGAGAGAGAGAGAGAGAGTGAGTAAGAGAGAGTTAGAGAGAGAGAGAGAGAGAGTGAGTAAGAGAGAGTTAGAGAGAGAGAGTGAGTAAGAGAGAGTTAGAGAGAGAGAGAGAGTGAGTAAGAGAGAGTTAGAGAGAGAGAGAGAGTGAGTAAGAGAGAGTTAGAGTTCGAGAGAGAGAGTGAGTCAGAGAGAGTTAGAGAGAGAGAGAGTGAGTAAGAGAGAGTTAGAGAGAGAGAGAGAGTGAGTAAGAGAGAGTTAGAGAGAGAGAGAGTGAGTAAGAGAGAGTTAGAGAGAGAGAGAGTGAGTAAGAGAGAGAGAGAGAGAGAGAGAGTGAGTAAGAGTTAGAGAGAGAGAGAGAGAGAGAGTGAGTAAGAGAGAGTTAGAGTTCGAGAGCGAGAGTGAGTCAGAGAGAGAGAGAGAGTGAGTAAGAGAGAGTTAGAGAGAGAGAGCGAGAGAGAGAGTGAGTTAGAGAGAGCGAGAGAGTGAGTAAGAGAGAGTTAGAGTTCGAGAGCGAGAGAGAGTGAGTAAGAGAGAGTTAGAGAGAGAGCGAGAGAGAGTGAGTAAGAGAGAGTTAGAGTTCGAGAGCGAGAGAGAGAGCGAGAGAGAGAGTGAGTAAGAGAGAGTTAGAGTTCGAGAGAGAGAGTGAGTCAGAGAGAGTTAGAGAGAGAGAGAGTGAGTAAGAGAGAGTTAGAGAGAGAGAGAGAGTGAGTTAGAGAGTGAGTAAGAGAGAGTTAGAGTTCGAGAGCGAGAGTGAGTCAGAGAGAGAGAGAGAGTGAGTAAGAGAGAGTTAGAGAGAGTGAGTAAGAGAGAGTTAGAGAGAGAGAGAGTGAGTAAGAGAGAGTTAGAGAGAGAGAGAGAGAGTGAGTAAGAGAGAGTTAGAGTTCGAGAGCGAGAGTGAGTCAGAGAGAGTTAGAGAGAGAGTAAGAGAGAGTTAGAGAGAGAGAGAGTGAGTAAGAGAGAGTTAGAGAGAGAAAGAGTGAGTAAGAGAGAGTTAGAGTTAGAGAGAGTGAGTAAGAGAGAGTTAGAGTTCGAGAGCGAGAGAGAGTGAGTAAGAGAGAGTTAGAGAGAGAGAGAGTGAGTAAGAGAGAGTTAGAGAGAGAAGGGGAGAGAGTGAGTAAGAGAGAGTTAGAGTTCGAGAGCGAGAGAGAGTGAGTAAGAGAGAGTTAGAGTTCGAGAGCGCGAGAGAGTGAGTAAGAGAGAGTTAGAGAGAGAGAGAGTGAGTAAGAGAGAGTTAGAGAGAGAGAGAGTGAGTAAGAGAGAGTTAGAGTTCGAGAGAGTGAGTCAGAGAGAGTTAGAGAGAGAGAGAGAGTGAGTAAGAGAGAGTTAGAGTTCGAGAGAGAGAGAGAGTGAGTAAGAGAGAGTTAGAGAGCGAGAGAGAGTGAGTAAGAGAGAGTTAGAGAGAGAGAGAGTGAGTAAGAGAGAGTTAGAGTTCGAGAGCGCGAGAGAGTGAGTAAGAGAGAGTTAGAGTTAGAGAGCGAGAGAGAGTGAGTAAGAGAGAGTTAGAGAGAGAGAGAGAGAGTGAGTAAGAGAGAGTTAGAGTTCGAGAGAGTGAGTAAGAGAGAGTTAGAGAGAGAGAGAGAGTGAGTCAGAGAGAGTTAGAGAGAGAGAGAGTGAGTAAGAGAGAGTTAGAGTTCGAGAGCGAGAGAGAGAGTAAGAGAGAGTTAGAGTTCGAGAGCGAGAGAGAGTGAGTAAGAGAGTTAGAGTTCGAGAGCGAGAGAGTGAGTAAGAGAGAGTTAGAGTTCGAGAGCGAGAGAGAGTGAGTAAGAGAGTTAGAGTTAGAGAGCGAGAGAGTGAGTAAGAGAGAGTTAGAGAGCGAGAGAGAGAGTAAGAGAGAGTTAGAGTTCGAGAGCGAGAGAGAGAGAGTAAGAGAGAGTTAGAGTTCGAGAGCGAGAGAGAGTGAGTAAGAGAGAGTTATAGTTCGAGAGCGAGAGAGAGTGAGTAAGAGAGTTAGAGTTCGAGAGCGAGAGAGAGTGAGTAAGAGAGAGTTCGAGAGCGAGAGAGAGTGAGTAAGAGAGAGTTAGAGAGAGAGAGAGAGTGAGTAAGAGAGAGTTAGAGTTCGAGAGTGAGTAAGAGAGAGTTAGAGAGAGAGAGAGTGAGAGAGTGAGTAAGAGAGAGTTAGAGTTCGAGAGCAAGAGAGAGTGAGTAAGAGAGAGTTAGAGTTCGAGAGCGAGAGAGAGTGAGTAAGAGAGTTAGAGTTAGAGTTCGAGAGCGAGAGAGAGTGAGTAAGAGAGTTAGAGTTCGAGAGCGAGAGAGAGTGAGTAAGAGAGAGTTAGAGAGAGAGAGAGTGAGAGAGTGAGTAAGAGAGAGTTAGACTTGACTTTTTGTCTTTCTTTACTGAAACATTCTCATTTCATTTCAAACTCGCCACCCCCCCCCCCCCAAAATAAAAAACCAAAATATATCCTGTACTGCATACATGTACCATACTCACCTTTCCATCTCCCACATGATACAAATCACCATACACAAAGACAATACCCTCTCCTACAACCGTATATCCAAAACATCTTCCCCAGCTATACAGACAGCCCCCCCCCCAACACACCATATCTCCTCAAACATCTCCACACATTTTATCATTTTATAGAACTCAAACTCAACCCTAAGGCGCGCAGAGACCATCCCATTAAACAATAGTAAAGGGTCTGTTATGCCCCCACCTTTGACCCTGTTTCTCCTAGAAAATTCAACAACACACATTTTGCTTTCTCCTTACTCGAATACCTGTATCCCATTATAAACATCCCAACAGCAAAAACCACCCTCAACCTCTCACACAGACATTCCAACAGAGACATTAATGGCATTAACCTGGTGCACACAGAGAACACATGAATCACAGTTTCTTTCATTTGACAGAAAGGACACCCCTGCCCAATTCCCGGATCAACCCGTGCCAACCAGCTGTTAGTGGCCAGGGCTCCATGAAGAACCCTCCACTGGAGGTCCCCTGACCTCTTTGGTACTGGGGGTTTGTAGAGCCCCCTCCATCTAAACCCCACCATACTCTCCACCCCACATACCCCATGCCACTGATGTGCCTTCACTCCTGTTAGGCTTCTAATGTTCCTAACCTTAACGCAGAGGTTGTAGAGGGCTTTACCTCCCACCCCCTCAAACTCCCCCAGGCTCGGAGTGTTAAAATCTAACAAGTCCTCCAGACCCCCTTTCCAGTCCCCAGTCTCTGCCGTCACCTGCAGTGGCGGAAACATTGGTGGCCCCTCTCCTTTTGGCCTCTCAAACACCCCCCTTACCTGCTCAGACAGTGCCTCCTGGACCTCCTCCAGGAATCTCTCCAGCAGCCTAAGAGACGTTATTCCTGTTTGTTGAGCCAAGACCTCCGGGGTTTTCCACCCCTCTTCTCCCAGCATTCTCAGGTCACCTAGCCTTTGTACACCCCCTGCCATCAGTTGCCTCTGCAGGGTGGCAGACTGAACCGATCTCAAAGGGATGGCTGGGTTGTGGAAAATAGCCTCCTCCCACACCCACTGCCCAGGCTCCACACCCCCTTCTCGTGTGGGCCTTAATAGCTGCCAGGTCCTCAGCACCGCAGAGTAAAACTCTGAGAGACCTGCTGTACTCAGCCTCTCCAGCTTCATGAGGAACAGCTGCCGGTCCAACCCTAATCCACCAGCTCTCCTCAGCAGTGCGCATGCTGGTTCCCTCCAGCCAACATCAGTATGGTACAGCAGTCTCTGCACCGCCTTTAGCCGGAAAGCAGCCATCCTGCTCTCCAATTCCACCAGGCCCTGTCCTCCTTCGTGGACGGTCATGTACAACACTGCTGCCTTCAGCCAGTGATGTCCCGACCAAAAGAAGTCCACCAGCTTGCGTTGCAGGTCTGCAAGCAGACCGGCGGGGGGGTTGAGGACAGCCTGTTTATGCCATAGGGAAGATGCCACCAGGTTGTTAATTATCAGCACCCTCCCTCTATATGACACTTGAGATAGGAGTCACCTCCACCTGGCCAGTCTTGACACCACTGCCTGTGACAGCCCCTCCCAGTTCTTCCTGACCCACCTCTCCGAGCCCAGGTACACCCCCAACACTTTAAGCCCTTCACAACCCCACTGCAAACCCCCTGGAAGGAGAGGAGGAGCCCTATCCCCCCATGCCCCACATAACAGAGCTTTGCTCTTTCCCCAGTTTACCTTAGCTGATGAAGCTCCCTCGTACACCTTCAGACTGGTCTCTAGTGCCTGCATATCTTGACCATCCCTGACCATCACAGAAACATCATCTGCATATGCTGAGACTGCTATTCCTGTCACCACACCCATGCCTGTCCAGCACACTCCCTGCAATCTCCTGCGTAGCAGTCCTAAAAAAGGCTCAATGGCTAGTGTGTATAGCTGCCCAGATAGAGGGCATCCTTGTCTAATGCCCCGTCTCACCCAGACTGGCCTACTGAGCCCCCCTCCCACCTTAACCATACATGACGCCCCAGCATACAACAGCTTCACACAGGTCACAAAACTCTTCCCAAACCCAAACACAGACATCACATTAAACAGATACTCATGATCCACTCTATCAAAGGCCTTCTCTTGATCTAAAGAGACCAGTCCAAAGTTCACATTAGAGCCTCTCGACAAGTCCAACATGTCCCTAATCAAGAACAAGTTGTCCGTGATTGAGCGTCCCGGTACACAATATGTCTGGTCCTTGTGTATTATAGAGTCCAGATGGGACTTCAGTCTGTTAGAGAGGACCTTGGCAAAAATCTTGTAGTCCGCACAGAGTAATGCCACAGGCCTCCAGTTCTTAAGTTCACACAAGTCCCCTTTTTTGGGCAGGAGAGTCAGAGCCGCCCGACGGCAGCTCATCGGCAACTCTCCTACCGCGACGCATTCACGCAAGACGCAAAAGAAGTCCTGTCCAATTATTCCCCAGAATTGTTTGTAAAACTCCACTGGGAGTCCATCGACCCCCGGTGCACGACCGGGGGACATCTGGGTTACGGCCTCTGCCAGTTCATGTGACAACAGAGGAATGTCCATTTCATCCCTCTGTGCCCGAGAGAGCTTAGGGAGTCCTGCGAACAAGACCTGAGCACACATAGGATCACACATTTCTGCCCTATACAATTCAGTATAAAACTCCACAGTCCGCTCCCGCATCTCCCCCACCACAGAGGTCACCCGCCCATCAGAGAGCCGTAAACAATGCATACCCTTGGCTTCACTGCTCTGTCTTTCCAAACCAAAGAAGGAGGAGCTGGGAGCATCCATCTCCTTGAGCATGGAGAACCTAGCTCTTACAAGTGCTCCCTTTGCTTTAACCTGGAAAAAACTGCCCAGGTCCCTACGTAATTCGGCTAAATTACATTTACATTTAAGAGACGCTCTTATCCAGAGCGACTTACAAATTGGAAAGTTCATACATATTCATCCTGGTCCCCCCGTGGGGAATGAACCCACAACCCTGGCGTTGCAAGCGCCATGCTCTACCAACTGAGCCACACGGGACCACACGGGTGCCACACGGGACCACAGTACACAATTAGCCTGGAGGCCTACATTGCCTTGCCCCACCATCTCTACCTCCATCTCACTAATACACCGCTCTAGTTCCCCCAATACTCTCCTAGCCTCTGAGGATGAGAGAGCTGTGTACTGTTGACAGAAAAGCCGAATTTGCACTTTCCCCACATCCCACCATTGACTCAGAGACTCATACTCCTCTCTTCGCTGCCCCCACCTTTCCCAAAAAGTCTGGAAACCTGAGCAAAAAGTGGCATCTTGTAAGAGCTTTACATTGAACTTCCAATAAGATGCCTGCCGGGGCCCTGGTGAAATAGACAGCCGAGCCATGGTTATGTGGTGATCTGAAAACCCCACTGGGAGAATGGTAGCGCCCAACAGCCTATTGCTCTGATTCCTGGACATGTAAAAACGATCAAGTCGAGCTGCACTCACCCTTGCCCCAAAAACCTTCACCCATGTATATTGTCTTGTGTTGGGATGTTTAGTTCTCCAAACATCCACTAGGTCAAACTGATTAATGATGTCCCTTAACACTCCCACTGACACTGAATGAGGCTCTTCCCCATTTCTGTCTTTTGTAAAATCCATTGTACAGTTCCAGTCACCTCCGATCACCAGCGTCTCCTCAGGCGCTACTTGTGAGAGTTCCTGTCTAAGACTCCCAAATAGAACCCCTCTTTCTCTCCCTGTGTTAAGCGCATACACATTTATAAAGACAAAACCCATGCTGTTAATTTCTGCTTTAACAACAAGCAACCTACCCCTACACACCTCCTTTGAGGAGCACATTTTTACAGACAGACCCGGTGCAAAAAGGACTGCCACCCCTGCACTAAGATTTGTCCCATGGCTCAACACACTTGCCCCTTTCCACCAGAGCCCCCAATCGACTTCATTCACCACATCACTATGCGTCTCCTGCAGAAACAACACATGTACTTTTTTTTGTTTTACATATTCACCCAACACACTCCTCTTTCCCGCATCTCTGGCGCCATTTATATTAAGCCAGCCTACCCGAAGAGTCTCCATAAGAAGTGGGAGAAAAGCCAGCAGAGAAATAGACCAATAGCAAAGCTCAAAAAGCCCCAGTGTCAGAAAGAAATTAAACATTTAAACAGTGTCTGAAGGTAAACCTTTACGCACTGTTGTGACCCACTTCCTCAACCTAAACCGTTTCCTGGGTGAGAGGACACCATGCCCCTCATTTCTCATAGCATGTTGTACTGATCTTACAAACTTTCTAGGATCAGGAAAAAAAGCCTCAAGATTAACTTTTTTCCCCTTAGTCTCATTCAGGAACCTTGTCAGTTCTCTCAACGTGTACTTAGACCCCTCTGGTTGACTGGCTGTCAGCTCCGGGCCAATTGAAGAGGAGTCTGAAAAAAATAACTCCTCATCCTCTTCCTCAGACTCACTTTCCTCCTCTTCTCTATCTCCCACCCTGACCACCTGCCCTTTCTCTCTGGTTAGGGCCTCACCCACAGCAACAGGCAACATTTCCATGGTGCCTTTGTCCACACCCTTTTTCCTTTTCCGCTTGACACCCTCCTCCTCCCCCCCTAATCTCTTACACTTCCCCACTATACTCTCCTCATCCACTAGAATAACCTGACTAGACCCAGTATCATCTACACCACCCTCCATAGCATGACTAGGCCCAGCATCATCTACACCACCCTCCATAGCATGACTAGGGCCAGCCTCTGCTACCCCACCATCCATAGCCTGACTAGACTCAGCCTCTGCTATACCACCATCCATATCCTGCCAAGACCCAGCACCCTTTACACCACCCTCCATAGCATAACTAGGCCCAGCCTCAGCTACCCCACCATCTCTAGCCTGACTAGACCCGGCCTCTGCTTCCCCACCATCTCTAGCCTGACTAGACCCAGCCTCCACTACCCCACCATCTCTAGCCTGACTAAACTCAGCTACAGCTACCCCACCATCTCTAGCCTGACTAGGCCCAGCCTCATCTACACCACCATCTCTAGCCTGACTAGGCCCAGCCTCTGCTGTCTGCATCTCCTTACCCCCTGCACTTTGACCTCGATTTCCCCCACTGGCGCTTGTACCCTCACCTTGTCTCCGGCCTTTTGTGTGGGCTCGCAAAGCTCTTATGCCCCAAATCCCCACACCCCACCGTAGACTATCTGTGCTGGCAAACCCTGCATAGAGCCCCTTCCCATGCCTCACGTTAAAGTGCACATTTAACTGTTGCTCATTGTTGTTCAGAAACATACACACTTGCCTCTGGAACGAAACAACGTGCTTAACGGCATCTGCCTGAAAACCTGCTGACAGTACACGGAAACCGCTAGCAAACTTACCAAAACCACTCAGTTCTTTCCTGATTTGATCATCCGTAATAAACGGAGGCAAATTTGCCACTACAACTCTTGTTGAAGGGGTAGAGAGAGGTGAAATTGACACCAACACATCCCTTACAAATATTCCGCTAGCAATTAGCCTACCAACCAAATTAGCCCTTTTCATGAACACAACCACAGCTTTGTTCATTCTAGAAGCAGAATGTATAAACTCAGCTCCTACCTGTTCACCGACCGCGAGCAGAACCTCCTCCACCTTAACTCCGTTCTCAGGAACACACCTGAATCCATGCTGTATCGACAGCGTCTCCTCCGCGCTAGGCTGAGAAGCCATCGCGCACACCACACCTTCCAAACTCCAGGAAAGTTACTCTGTCCTCTTCCACCCTAACTTTGAAAAAACTGTGGATACCGCTAAAACAAATATTGCATTAACCTTCCACCATAGAAAATAACATGTAAAGAAAATAATCAAGAAAGTTAGTTAGGATAGTGCCCTCCACACCAAACACTCAAACTCCAAAAAACACCCAGCATGCACTGCGAGAGAGAGAGAGTAAGAGTTCGAGAGCGAGAGAGAGAGAGTAAGAGAGAGTTAGAGTTCGAGAGCGAGAGAGAGTGAGTAAGAGAGTTAGAGTTCGAGAGCGAGAGAGAGTGAGTAAGAGAGAGTTAGAGTTCGAGAGCGAGAGAGAGTGAGTAAGAGAGAGTTAGAGTTCGAGAGCGAGTGAGTCAGAGAGAGTTAGAGTTCGAGAGCGAGAGAGAGTGAGTAAGAGAGAGTTAGAGTTCGAGAGCGAGAGAAAGTGAGTAAGAGAGAGTTAGAGAGAGAGAGAGAGTGAGTAAGAGAGAGTTAGAGTTTGAGAGCGAGAGAGTGAGTAAGAGAGAGTTAGAGAGAGAGAGAGAGAGAGTGAGTAAGAGAGAGTTAGAGAGAGAGTGAGTAAGAGAGAGTTAGAGAGAGTGAGTAAGAGAGAGTTAGAGAGAGAGAGAGAGAGAGTGAGTAAGAGAGAGTTAGAGTTCGAGAGCGAGAGAGAGTGAGTAAGAGAGAGTTAGAGAGAGAGAGAGCGAGAGAGTGAGTAAGAGAGAGTTAGAGTTCGAGAGAGAGAGAGTGAGTAAGAGAGAGTTAGAGTTCGAGAGCGAGAGAGTGAGTAAGAGAGTTAGAGAGAGAAGGGGAGAGAGCTAGAGTCAGAGAGAGCTAGAGAGAGAGAGCGAGCGAGAGTGAGTAAGAGAGAGTTAGAGAGAGAGAGCGAGAGAGAGTGAGTAAGAGAGAGTTAGAGAGAGAAGGGGAGAGAGAGTGAGTAAGAGAGAGTTAGAGTTCGAGAGAGAGAGAGAGTGAGTAAGAGAGAGTTAGAGAGAAGGGGAGAGAGTGAGTCAGAGAGAGCTAGAATTCGAGAGCGAGAGAGAGTGAGTAAGAGAGAGTTAGAGAGAGAAGGGGAGAGAGGTAGAATAAAATCTCTGTTGATTCCATCATAATCCAATATAACGTTATCGACAAGACAAGTGTTGTCTTTGCATTTATGATCGAACAAGAATTAGTGATGGCTTCCTATGTGAAGTGGATCCTAATCGCACCACAGATCACCTTCACGAATATGAAAAGTAAAAACATAAACCGCTCCTTCCAAAAACAGTCCCATAAATCACAAAGGAGATGGATATTTTAGCAGCTGCAGCATTAGCTATTCATTGCACAGATCAACTACCAAATTGCTCTTTGAATAAATGATGACGGCTATGATAACTTTCTTCACACACGTGAAGTGCAGAAGGTCTACAGAAGTAGGATCTTAATTTGATCATGCTGGTGCAGTAAAACTTTCCTGCAATGCAGGACATATAAAACTTGTGTATTTTAGGTTTAAAAAGGCTTCTGAAGTTTTTTTTTTTTTTTTTCACCAGGTAGGCCAGTTGAGAACAAGTTCTTTGTTCTTTGTCTTCTTTGTTCTTTGAAATTTCAGACTTGATTTTCCCTTACGAAAAATGTATCAACCCCTACAAAAAATGTCCATTAATTATAATCCACATAACAATTCACATTTCCTGATGCTGTAGGATTATGTTCCTGCTGTAGCAAACTGGCTCAACTGAAGATCCTACATCTGTATGTGACTGGAGAGTGAACACGCTAGAGAACATTCTGTCCAGTAAGGTGCCCAGCCTAAGCCTACACACCACAGTTAGAGATTCACAGAGTTCAGAGTTCAGAGTCAATTCATGACCTTGGGACTACAAGGCTCTATCTGCGCAAAGCATACTGTAATTCTGAGATATTGAGCATCAAAGTTTTCACATCCCAGATCTCAGAACAGTTTTGTAGTGAATTCTTCTTTATAACCCATTAGGGTCCTCATCTTAAAGGTACCTGAAGTGCAGAGTATCAAAATCGTGAGACATTTGTAAATCATTTTTTTAGGGGGGTGCAATCGCACATGGAACCTTGTGGCTCTGAAATGTCAATCTGGGTTCAACCATAAGGTTCTATCTGAAACTTCTGAATTACACATGTTCCGTTTTTAAGAAGACTGTAGCTATTTGAATACATAATTCAATAGCACTATTCTACCAAGATAGAGTCAGCACACATCCTCAAATACATTAAGACATGTATTATGGTCATTAGATGAATTAGTCATCACTGAACAACGACGTGACAGCATCATTTATTTTATGTCCTTGTTTTTGAAAGAAAAACAAATTTTTTCCCCCATTAAAATAACATCAAATTGGTCAGAAATACAGTGTAGACATTGTTAATGTTGTAAATGACTATTGTAGCTGGAAACGGCTGATTTTTAATGGAGTATCTACATAGGAGTACAGAGGCCCATTATCAGCAACCATCACTCCTGTGTTCCATTGGCACGTTGTGTTAGCTAATCCAAGTTTATTTTAAAAGGCTAATTGATCATTAGAAAACCCTTTTGCAATTATGTTAGCACAGCTGAAAACTGTTGTTTCTGATTAAAGAAGCAATAAAACTGGCCTTCTTTAGACTAGTTGAGTAAATGGAGCATCAGCATTTGTGACTTTGATTACAGGCTCAAAATGGCTAGAAACAAAGACCTTTCTTCTGAAACTCATCAGTCTATTCTTGTTCTGAAAAATGAAGACTATTCCATGTGAAAAATTGCCAAGAAACTGAAGATCTCGTACAACGCTGTGTACTACTCCCTTCACAGAACAGCGCAAACTGTCTCTAACCAGAATAGAAAGAGGAGTGGGAGGCCCCGGTGCACAACTGAGCAAGAGGACAAGTACATTACATTAGAGTGTCTAGTTTGAGAAACAGACACCTCACAAGTCCTCAACTGGCAGCTTCATTAAATAGTACCCGCGAAACACGTCTCAACGTCAACAGTGAAGAGGCGACTCCTTCTAGGCAGAGTTGCAAAGAAAAAGCCATATCTCAGACTGGCCAATAAAAAGAAAAGATTAAGATGGGCAAAAGAACACAGACACTGGACAGAGGAAGATTGGAAAAAAGTGTTATGAACAGACGAATATACGTTTGAGGTGTTCGGATCACAAATATGGACATTGGTGAGACGCAGGAAAAATGAAAAGATGCTGGAGGAGTGCTTGACGCCATCTGTCAAGCATGGTGGAGGCAATGTCATGGTCTGGGGCTGCTTTGGTGGTGGCAAAGTGGGAGATTTGTACAGGGTAAAAGGGATCTCGAAGAAGAAAGGCTATCACTCCATTTTTGCAACACCATTCCATTCCCTGTGGACAGCGCTTAATTGGAGCCAATTCCCTCCTACAACAGGATAATGACCCAAAGCACAGCTCCAAGCTCCAAGCTGCTATTCTGTCTATAACTGAGTGGCCAGCACAGTCACCGGATCTCAACCCTATTGAGCTGTTGTGGGAGCAGCTTAACCGTATGGTACGTAAGAAGTGCCCATCAAGCCAGTGTTTTAGGAATCATGGGGTGAAATCTCTTCAGATGACCTCAACAAATTGACAACTAGAATGCCAAAGGTCTGCAAGGCTGTAATTGCTGCAAATGGAGGAATCTTTGACGAAAGCAAAGTTTGAAGGACACAATTATTATTTCAATGAAAAATCATTATTTATAACCTTGTCAACATTTTGACTATATTTCCTGTTCATTTTGCAACTAATTTCATGTATGTTTTCATGGAAAACAAGGACATTTCTAAGTGACCGGAACCTTTTGAACGGTAGTGTATGTTCTGATTGGTCCATGTGTGTTTATTTAGGCTTGTGATTGAAGATAGAACGTTTTAGCATCAAGTTCAAATGGGTTTATGCAGAGAGAACTTGACACTTTTCCTTTTTTTCCACGTAAAATTTACTTTTTCAAAAATCTAACTTCACAGACATATGAAGAACCATCTAAATATCTATTGTATGTGACTAACTCATTTCTCACTAAAATGTCAGCTAGAACCTTATAGTCCCAAGGTTTGGAATTTCTTCCACAATAAGTTGGTTTTGCTAAAAGCCAGTCAGGAATCACATGTCCATCTATATGCGTCAACCTCTCAGGACCTTAGTCTGTGTTCCATAAGGGTGTCACGTTGTATAAATGATTGGAGACAGGCGCAAGAATACATAATTGGGGGTTTTAATACTCCACCCAAAAATACAACATGCCATGAAGCCCAAAACAAAAATGTATTACAAAAACACAGGGATGTAACCCAAACAAAAGAGCGAGGTTAAACCTCTAATAAATACACAGGACGAAACCCGTAATAACTATACACGGGACGAGACCCGTAATAACAAGTGCACAACAATACACGGGACGAGACCCGAGTACACAATACAATAACGAGTACACAATACACGCAGCTTTCCAAGATGAACTTTCCAAGATGGCATAGCAGTCAGACGTCCTTTGTCCTCGTCTTGTCGTGTCCCGTGTATATATATATTTACATCTTTTCTTCGCATATCTTTTTATATATATATATTTTTATTTTCTTCTAAAAACTCAACTTCAAAACACTCTCCTGCAACCCGCCTCACCAATTTAAAAAAGAAAAAGTATTATTCACCTCAAATCTGAAATCCACAACAGAAGCTAGCCAGAAGCTAGCCAGTTCACTGGCTAACGTTAGTATTCAGCTAACCACGGTTGGCGGTCATCAGCTATCCTTTAGCTCGAAAAGCTATCGCCAGTTTTGTACAACGCGACTCAGACCAGAGCATACCAAACCTATTTTCTCTCCATATCCCCGGATTTCTACCGCAAGCTCTGGACATTTACACCTGGATCTTGCAGCTAGCTAGCTGCTATCCGAGTGACTATTGGCTTACGTCGGTCCCGGTGTCACGCCCTGTCCATAGAGAGGCTTTTATTCTCTATTTTGGTTAGGCCAGGGTGTGACTAGGGTGGGCATTTCTAGTTTCTATGTTTTGTATTTCTATGTTTTGGCCGGGTATGGTTCTCAATCAGGGACAGCTGTCTATCGTTGTCTCTGATTGGGAATCATACTTAGGCAGCCTTTTTTTCCTTTGGTGTTTGTGGGTAGTTGACTTTGTTAGTGGCACTATAGCCCTAGTAAGCTTCACGGTCATTTCTTTGTTTCTTGTTTTGTTGGCGACATTCTAAATAAAAGAAAATGTACGCTGACTACGCTGCACCTTGGTCCGGTCATTTCCACCTAGACGACGGCCGTGACAGAACTACCCACCACAAAAGGACCAAGCAGCGTGGAAAAGGGGACTCATGGACTTGGGAGGAAATCCTGGACCCCGGGCAAAGGACCCTGGGCAAAGGCTGGGGAATATCGCCGTCCAAAGGAGGAAATAAAGGCAGCGAAGGAGGAGCGGCGGCGATATGAAGAGGCAAGTCATCGAAGCAGGCACGAGAGGCAGCCCCCAATTTTGGGGGGAGGGGGCACACGGGGAGATTGGCGGAGTCAGATTATAGACCTGAGCCAACTCCCCGTGCTTACCACGGGGAGCGAGTGACCGGGCAGGCATCGTGTTATGCGGGAAAGCACACAGTGTCTCCGGTGCGCATGCACAGCCCGGTGCGCTCGGAGCCAGCTCTCCGCAAGTGCCACGCTAGAGTGGGCATCCAGCCAGGGTGGATTGTGCCAGCTCAGCACTCTTGGTCTCCGGTGCGCCGTTTCGGCCCAGGGTATCCTGCGCCGGCTCTGCGCACTGTGTCTAACCTGTGCGCTGTGACTACTCAGTGCGTCCTATGCCTGCACTCCGCCCGTGCCGGGCTAAAGTGGGCATTCCGCCAAGAGGAGCGGTGCAAGTTCTGAGCACCAGATCTCCAGTGCTCCCCCACAGCCCGGTTCGACCTGTGCCTGCGCTCTGGAGGTGCCGGGCTAAAGTGGGCATTCAGCCTGGAAGAGTGGTGCCAAGGATAAGCACCAGATCTCCAGTGCTCCCCCACAGCCCGGTGCATCCTGTGCCTCCAGCGACGGTCCCCAGTCCGGGGCCTCCGGCGACGGTCCCCAGTCCGGGGCCTCCGGCGACGGTCCCCAGTCCGGGGCCTCCGGCGACGGTCCCCAGTCCGGGGTTGGCGACGAGGGTCCCCGCACCAGAGGCGCCACCAAAGTGGGGGGAGCCAGAGGTGGAGCGGGGTCTACGTCCCGCACCGGAGCCGCCGCCATGAATAGATGCCCACCCGGACCCTCCCCTATAGAGTCAGGTTTTGCGGCCGGAGTCCGCACCTTTGGGGGGGGAGGGGGTACTGTCACGCCCTGGCCATAGAGAGGCTTTTATTCTCTATTTTAGTGAGGCCAGGGTGTGACTAGGGTGGGCATTCTAGTTTCTTTATTTCTATGTTTTGTATTTCTATGTTTTGGCCGGGTATGGTTCTTGATCAGGGACAGCTGTCTATCGTTGTCTCTGATTGGGAATCATACTTAGGCAGCCTTTTTCCTTTGGTGTTTGTGGGTAGTTATCTTTGTTAGTGGCACTATAGCCCTAGTAAGCTTCACAGTCGTTGCTTTGTTTCTTGTTTTGTTGGCAACATTCTAAATAAAAGGAAAATTTACGCTCACTACACTGCACCTTGGTCTCCTTCCGACGACGGCTGTGACACCCGGAGCAAACATCAATTATTCCGGAGCTAGCCAGCTGAAGAGTTCCATCAGCCACTCCTGGGCTACAATCACCTATCCGGACCCGTTATCTGCCGATACGGAGCCCCACCGGGCCTTCACGACTGGACTACCGACGTTATCTGCCCGAGGGAGATATCCAACTGGCCCCTCCGTCGCGACGTAAACTAACTATATCTATTTTGCCAATTGGATTGGTCCCCTCTACCACACGGAACCCCACTAATCTACCGACGGAAACGCACGAGGTGGCTAAAAACAGACCTCCATCCTCTGCCAGCTTGCTACCCATGGCCCGGCTAGCTGTCTGAATCGCCGTGACCCCAACCAACCTCACTACTCACTGGACCCTTATGATCACTCGGCTAAGCATGCCTCTCCTTAATGTCAATATGCCTTGTCCATTGCTGTTCTGGTTAGTGTTTATTGGCTTATTTCACTGTAGAGCCTCTAGCCCTGCTCATTCTACCTTATCCAACCTTTCAGTTACACCACCCACACATGCGATGACATCACCTGGTTTCAATGATGTTTCTAGAGACAATATCTCTCATCATCACTCAATGCCTAGGTTTACCTCCACTGTATTCACATCCTACCATACCCTTGTCTGTACATTATACCTTGAAGCTATTTTATCGCCCCCAGAAACCTGCTCCTTTTACTCTCTGTTTCGGACGTCCTAGACGACCAATTCTCATAGCTTTTAGCCGTACCCTTATCCTACTCCTCCTCTGTTCCTCTGGTGATGTAGAAGTGAATCCAGGCCCTGCAGTGCCTAGCTCCACTCCTATTCGCCAGGCGCTCTCTTTTGATGACTTCTGTAACCGCAATAGCCTTGGTTTCATGCATGTTAACATTAGAAGCCTCCTCCCTAAGTTAGTTTTATTCACTGCTTTAGCACACTCTGCCAACCCGGATGTCCTAGCCATGTCTGAATCCTGGCTTAGGAAGACCACTAAAAACTCTGAAATCTCCATCCCTAACTACAACATTTTCAGACAAGATAGAACGACCAAAGGGGGCGGTATTGCAATCTACTGCAGAGATAGCCTGCAGAGTTCTGTCCTACTATCCAGGTCTGTACCCAAACAATTTGAACTACTACTTTTAAAAATCCACCTCTCTAAAAACAAGTCTCTCACCGTTGCCGCCTGCTATAGACTGCTATGCAATCTGGTTTCAGAGCTGGTCATGGGTGCACCTCAGCCACGCTCAAGGTACTAAACTATATCTTAACCGCCATCGATAAGAAACAATACTGTGCAGCCGTATTCATTGACCTGGCCAAGGCTTTCGACTGTCAATCACCACATCCTCATCGACAGACTCATCCGAATGAGGCCAACCCCTGCCAGAAAGACACTGCTGAAAGTGATTCAAACACCAGAAATATCCCAAATTGATCAACAGAGATTTCAGGAACCCCAGGAACCCAACATTTCCCCTAACCATTGATACAGGGTCAGATGGTTTCATCTTCCTATGGAGAAGGTTAGGACTGGGAGTAGAGTGGTCTGATCCTAGATCTGTAGTTAAGGGAATCCTGGAACCTCTAAAGCAAGCTTCAGTTGCAGAGGCCTGGCTGGGAGACAGTCAACACCTGAGAGGCTCCCACAGTAACATGCTGACTACACCTGCCACGCGCGTGCGTCCACATGCCCCATCGCACACATGTTGATTTTCTATCCACACCAGATGACACGCAGGTTAAAATATCAAAACCAACTGTGAACCAATTCATTTGGGAGCATGTCAAAACACACATGAAAGATTCATGGACATTTAGCTAGCTTGATGTTGCTAGCTAAATGTCCTGGAAGATGAACGTTGGGTTGTAATTTTACCTGAAATGCATATGGCCCTTTTTTGTTGCTGGTTCTTTGTAGAATTTGGACCCGGAGTCGTACAAAATGTTGTGTTTCTCTACTCTGACTATTAACATCGAGCAATCCCGTTCTGAGCCAATGCATTCTAACAGCCTAATAAATACATTTCATATATGCCATTGCAAAAATAATCCTTTGGTTATGTTTATAAAGGTATACGGTAACAAATGTTTTTCATTTGTTAATGTTACTGTAGGCTATATGTAAAAACAATTACACCATCACAAAAAAATTCATTATTATTTAATTAAGGCAGGTCTTAAGAAACATCCAAAAATGTATTGTATTTCAAATGAACAGAACAGCATATTTTAACTTGTATTATGTTACTAGTCTGTGCTTACTGGATATGGCTCTACTGCTGCAAGTGCTCAATTATAGATCGCATGGAATATCAGATATAATATTCTACATTTTGAAATAGAGCCCTTGCCTTTATTTTAAGAGTTGTTTGGCAAATGTACAGCATGTGTTTCAGAAACATTCTAACCAGCTCTTTCCAATTGGTTATGAAATCAAAATGTCGTACCTGCAGGAAGGATGATTTAAAAAAAATAAAATAAAATATTTGCTTTCTGGTGAGCTCTGTTCCCTTTGTCAATTACCCATACTGCACTGCAATCTCTTCATTCACAAGGCAATTGATAATATTGTCACCCGTCAGACTATTGTCAATTTAAACTTGTTTTTAGGCTACATCTATTATTATAGGCCTATGTGTGAAATTAGTTTCGATCTAGTTTAGGTGTACAGTAGTTTCCATTGGCCATTGTCAGATGGCAGCCAACTGTCAGGTAAAGGAAGGATAGGGGGGACCTGTCCTCCTAAAACTGCTTAGTTATGGAAATTCTAACAAAGGTAGTGTGACTTATTTAGGAAAAGTTAAGGACGGGGCAGGTGTAACTTTGAAAATGGCAGAGTAATTAAAATGTTAAATTCATATGACCTCAAAATGATGCTCTCAGGGCTTCTAGTGTTAATCCACAGATAAAAGGTGAAACTGTTTGTTTTTAGTTAGTTACTGTATCTATTAATCTCTCCTCGTTCATCTTACAAATACAAAGGTGGGTTTGTATGCTACTGAAAACCAATGATTAAATGGGAGGGGCGGGACTTACAACACGTCAAGCATCTCAAATAAAACCAAGTTCTATTTTAGCGCCTGGCTATGCCAACGCCCGCTGTCGCGTGCGAGCAGTGTGGATGAAATGACATACACATCAATGTATTTTTGCAACACTTGGGCACGCAACGTGGCCGGTCTGGTTTGGGTGTAACATGTGGATGAACTGACGTTCCCTGGACTCACTAACACGCAATGTATATTATCACATTAGTTTAGGAACCACTGTCTGCAGAGGCATGTGTCTTATTCTAGGAAGCATGTCAATGTGAGGCAGTCTTCCTGGTATTCCTACAGTACCCCAAATTATTCTGCCTTTCTATTTGGCCACAGGAAGAACATGAGAAAGGTGGTCCTCTGCAGTGCATGTTTGATTGAATTGAGCTCTTGGACTTCCTTTCCCTTCTTTTTCCTTCCATCTTATATGACCACTGATCAGCACTTTTACCCTGTAAAACTGAGTCTTATATGACCACTGATCAGCACTTTTACCCTGTAAAACTGAGTCTTATATGACCACTGATCAGCACTTTTACCCTGTAAAACTGAGTCTTATATGACCACTGATCAGCACTTTTACCCTGTAAAACTGAGTCTTATATGACCACTGATCAGCACTTTTACCCTGTAAAACTGAGTCTTATATGACCACTGATCAGCACTTTTACCCTGTAATACTGAGTCTTATATGACCACTGATCAACACTTTTACCCTGTAAAACTGAGTCTTATATGACCACTGATCAGCACTTTTACCCTGTAATACTGAGTCTTATATGACCACTGATCAGCACTTTTACCCTGTAAAACTGAGTCTTATATGACCACTGATCAGCACTTTTACCCTGTAAAACTGAGTCTTATATGACCACTGATCAGCACTTTTACCCTGTAATACTGAGTCTTATATGACCACTGATCAGCACTTTTACCCTGTAAAACTGAGTCTTATATGACCACTGATCAGCACTTTTACCCTGTAAAACTGAGTCTTATATGACCACTGATCAGCACTTTTACCCTGTAATACTGAGTCTTATATGACCACTGATCAGCACTTTTACCCTGTAAAACTGTGTCTTATATGCCCACTGATCAGCACTTTTACCCTGTAATACTGAGTCTTATATGACCACTGATCAGCACTTTTACCCTGTAATACTGAGTCTTATATGACCACTGATCAGCACTTTTACACTGTAAAACTGAGTCTTATATGCCTATGAGGAGTCTCATCGGATGATACAGAGACAACACAAACAACAACAATGTGGCATTGCACACAGAAACACACACACACACACACACACACACACACACACACACACACACACACACACACACACACACACACACACACACACACACACACACACACACGAGCATACTACACAATCAATATAAACATCATCTAAACATCTAAACCATTAACACTCCATTACTTACAGTAGATCAATGGAAAGTGCTTTAGCCAACTACATTGTCGTGGGCCCACACACACATGCACACACAAGCAGGGGGCCCATGTTGTGTGACTGTTGTTCACTGAGCATGACAGTCAGAAGGAGGAGGCGGTCCTGTGAAGTCTGTTATCTCTGCTCTTTACACTCAGTGACTCTACACAGGTACATGTATCCCTCCATTAAAGCTCTATAGTACAGGTACATGTATCCCTCCATTAAGGCTCTATAGAACAGGTACATGTATCCCTCCATTAAGGCGCTATATAGTACAGGTCCATGTATCCCTCCATTAAGGCTCTATAGAACAGGTACATGTATCCCTCCATTAAGGCGCTATATAGTACAGGTACATGTATCCCTCCATTAAGGCTCTACAGTACAGGTCCAAATATCCCTCCATTAAGGCTCTATAGTACAGGTACATGTATCCTCCATTAAGGCTCTATGGTACAGGTCCATGTATCCCTCCATTAAGGCTCTATAGAACAGGTACATGTATCCCTCCATTAAGGCGCTATATAGTACAGGTCCATGTATCCCTCCATTAAGGCTCTATAGTACAGGTATATGTATCCCTCCATTAAGGCTCTATAGTACAGGTCCAAATATCCCTCCATTAAGGCTCTATAGTACAGGTACATGTATCCCTCCATTAAGGCTCTATGGTACAGGTACATGTATTCCTCCATTAAGGCTCTATAGTACATGTATCCCTCCATTAAGGCTCTATAGTACAGGTCCATGTATCCCTCCATTAAGGCTCTATAGTACAGGTACATGTATCCCTCCATTAAGGCTCTATAGTACATGTACATGTATCCCTCCATTATGGCTCTATAGTACAGGTACATGTATCCTTCCATTAAGGCTCTATGGTACAGGTCCATGTATCCCTCCATTAAGGCTCTATAGTACAGGTACACGTATCCCTCCATTAAGGCGCTATAGTACAGGTACATGTATCCCTCCATTATGGCTCTATAGTATAGGTACATGTATCCCTCCATTAAGGCTCTATAGTACAGGTACATGTATCCCTCCATTACGGCTCTATAGTACAGGTCCAAATATCCCTCCATTAAGGCTCTATAGTACAGGTACATGTATCCCTCCATTAAGGCTCTATGGTACAGGTCCATGTATCCCTCCATTAAGGCTCTATAGTACAGGTCCAAATATCCCTCCATTAAGGCTCTATAGTACAGGTACATGTATCCCTCCATTAAGGCTCTATGGTACAGGTCCATGTATCCCTCCATTAAGGATCTATAGTACAGGTACATGTATCCCTCCATTAAGGCTCTGTAGTACAGGTCCATGTATCCTTCCATTAAGGCTCTATGGTACAGGTCCATGTGTCCCTCTATTAAGGCTCTATAGTACAGGTACATGTATCTCTCCATTAAGGCTCTATGGTACAGGTACATGTATTCCTCCATTAAGGCTCTATAGTACATGTATCCCTCCATTAAGGCTCTATAGTACAGGTCCATGTATCCCTCCATTAAGGCTCTATAGTACAGGTACATGTATCCCTCCATTAAGGCTCTATAGTACATGTACATGTATCCCTCCATTATGGCTCTATAGTACAGGTACATGTATCCTTCCATTAAGGCTCTATGGTACAGGTCCATGTATCCCTCCATTAAGGCTCTATAGCACAGATACACGTATCCCTCCATTAAGGCGCTATAGTACAGGTACATGTATCCTTCCATTAAGGCTCTATAGTACAGGTACATGTATCCCTCCATTAAGGCTCTATAGTACAGGTACATGTATCCCTACATTAAGGCTCTATAGTACAGGTACATGTATCCCTCCATTATGGCTCTATAGTATAGGTACATGTATCCCTCCATTAAGGCTCTATAGTACAGGTACATGTATCCCTCCATTACGGCTCTATAGTACAGGTACATGTATCCCTCCATTATGGCTCTATAGAACAGGTACATGTATCCTTCCATTAAGGCTCTATAGTACAGGTACATGTATCCCTCCATTAAGGCTCTATAGGACATGTATCCCTCCATTAAGGCTCTATAGTACATGTCCATGTATCCCTCCATTAAGGCTCTATAGTACAGGTACATGTATCCTTCCATTAAGGCTCTATAGTACAGGTACATGTATCCCTCCATTAAGGCTCTATAGTACATGTATCCCTCCATTAAGGCTCTATAGTACATGTATCCCTCCATTAAGGCTCTATAGTACAGGTCCATGTATCCCTCCATTAAGGCTCTATAGTACAGGTACATGTATCCCTCCATTAAGGCTCTATAGTACAGGTCCATGTATCCCTCCATTAAGGCTCTATAGTACAGGTACATGTATCCTTCCATTAAGGCTCTATAGTACAGGTACATGTATCCCTCCATTAAGGCTCTATAGTACATGTATCCCTCCATTAAGGCTCTATAGTACATGTATCCCTCCATTAAGGCTCTATAGTACAGGTCCATGTATCCCTCCATTAAGGCTCTATAGTACAGGTACATGTATCCCTCCATTAAGGCTCTATAGTACAGGTCCATGTATCCCTCCATTAAGGCTCTATAGTACAGGTACATGTATCCCTCCATTAAGGCTCTATAGTGCAGGTACATGTATCCTTCCATTAAGGCTCTATAGTACAGGTCCATGTATCCCTCCATTAAGGCTCTATAGTACATGTATCCCTCCATTAAGGCTCTATAGTACAGGTCCATGTATCCCTCCATTAAGGCTCTATGGTACAGGTCCATGTATCCCTCCATTAAGGCTCTATAGAACAGGTACATGTATCCCTCCATTACGGCTCTATAGTACATGTATCCCTCCATTAAGGCTCTATAGTACATGTATCCCTCCATTAAGGCTCTATAGTACAGGTCCATGTATCCCTCCATTAAGGCTCTATAGTACAGGTACATGTATCCCTCCATTAAGGCTCTATAGTACAGGTCCATGTATCCCTCCATTAAGGCTCTATAGTACAGGTACATGTATCCTTCCATTAAGGCTCTATAGTACAGGTACATGTATCCCTCCATTAAGGCTCTATAGTACATGTATCCCTCCATTAAGGCTCTATAGTACATGTATCCCTCCATTAAGGCTCTATAGTACAGGTCCATGTATCCCTCCATTAAGGCTCTATAGTACAGGTACATGTATCCCTCCATTAAGGCTCTATAGTACAGGTCCATGTATCCCTCCATTAAGGCTCTATAGTACAGGTACATGTATCCCTCCATTAAGGCTCTATAGTGCAGGTACATGTATCCTTCCATTAAGGCTCTATAGTACAGGTCCATGTATCCCTCCATTAAGGCTCTATAGTACATGTATCCCTCCATTAAGGCTCTATAGTACAGGTCCATGTATCCCTCCATTAAGGCTCTATGGTACAGGTACATGTATCCCTCCATTAAGGCTCTACAGTACAGGTCCATGTATCCCTCCATTAAGGCTCCATAGTACAGGTCCATGTATCCCTCCATTAAGGCTCTATAGTACAGGTCCATGTATCCCTCCATTAAGGCTCTATAGTACAGGTCCATGTATCCCTCCATTAAGGCTCTATAGTACAGGTCCATGTATCCCTCCATTAAGGCTCTATAGTATAGGTCCATGTATCCCTCCATTAAGGCTCTATAGTACAGGTCCATGTATCCCTCCATTAAGGCTCTATAGTACAGGTCCATGTATCCCTCCATTAAGGCTCTATAGTACAGGTACATGTATCCCTCCATTAAGGCTCTATAGTACAGGTACATGTATCCCTCCATTACGGCTCTATAGTACATGTATCCCTCCATTACGGCTCTATAGTACATGTATCCCTCCATTACGGCTCTATAGTACATGTATCCCTCCATTAAGGCTCTATAGTACAGGTACATGTGTCCCTCCATTAAGGCTCTATAGTACAGGTACATGTGTCCCTCCATTAAGGCTCTATAGTACAGGTACATGTATCCTTCCATTAAGGCTCTATAGTACATGTATCCCTCCATTAAGGCTCTATAGTACAGGTCCATGTATCCCTCCATTAAGGCTCTATGGTACAGGTACATGTATCCCTCCATTAAGGCTCTATAGTACAGGTCCATGTATCCCTCCATTAAGGCTCTATAGTACAGGTCCATGTATCCCTCCATTAAGGCTCTATAGTACAGGTACATGTATCCTTCCATTAAGGCTCTATAGTACAGGTACATGTGTCCCTCCATTAAGGCTCTATAGTACAGGTACATGTGTCCCTCCATTAAGGCTCTATAGTACAGGTACATGTATCCTTCCATTAAGGCTCTATAGTACATGTATCCCTCCATTAAGGCTCTATAGTACAGGTCCATGTATCCCTCCATTAAGGCTCTATGGTACAGGTACATGTATCCCTCCATTAAGGCTCTATAGTACAGGTCCATGTATCCCTCCATTAAGGCTCTATAGTACAGGTCCATGTATCCCTCCATTAAGGCTCTATAGTACAGGTACATGTATCCTTCCATTAAGGCTCTATAGTACAGTTTATAGTATAGGTACATGTAGCCCTCGATTAAGGCTCTATAGTACAGGTACATGCATCCTTCCATTAAGGCTCTATAGTACATGTATCCCTCCATTAAGGCTCTATAGTACAGGTCCATGTATCCCTCCATTAAGGCTCTATGGTACAGGTCCATTTATCCCTCCATTAAGGCTCTATAGTACAGGTCCATGTATCCCTCCATTAAGGCTCTATAGTACAGGTCCATGTATCCCTCCATTAAGGCTCTATAGTACAGGTCCATGTATCCCTCCATTAAGGCTCTATAGTACAGGTCCATGTATCCCTCCATTAAGGCTCTATAGTACAGGTCCATGTATCCCTCCATTATGGCTCTATAGTACAGGTACATGTATCCCTCCATTATGGCTCTATAGCACAGGTCCATGTATCTTTCCATTATGGCTCTATAGTACAGTTTATAGTATAGGTACATGTAGCCCTCGATTAAAGTGGAACTGACAGAATTTTAGAAATATTTGTAAAACATCTGTTAATATACACCCCCAGGAAGAATATGACACTTTTTAAAAACATTTTCTGAGAAGCGAGCACTTGGATATGATCATTTGCATAAATTCTTAGAATGTTTGGGAATGACGTATACTAAGGCATTAGTGAAAATTCTATAGCAATATAGAGTGGGAAAGCGGCCGAGGGTTTGGACAATTAATAGACACTGCAGTAAATAAAATCTAATAAAAACATCTGTCTTGTCCAGGAGCGGAGTCTACGCAGACTGGTGCGCCACAGCCAATCAGAGGTACAGTAGGCATATATGCAAATAATCCATTTGCCACAAGAACATGCCATTATTCACTTTGAAGAGGACTATGTTTACATGCTGACCACACCACTTGCACTGCGTGCGCGAGGGTTGCAAAATAAAATGTACACATACATTTTATTCAATCATTGCACCCACACTGCTCGCGTACGTCAACGAGCATCTGCGTAGCCAGGCACTAAAATAGAACTTGGTTCTATTTGTGATGCTTGACGTGCTGCAAGTCCTGCCTCTTCCATCTCCTCATTGGTTTTTAGGAGCATATACCCACATGGGTGATTGAAAGATCAACTCAGGTCCACACTCCAATCCAGTTGGTGGTGGTAATGCACCTTAAAGTTGATTGCCAACCGTCATATAAAGTCCAAAGAAGAAGAAGAAGCAGCCTGAAGGAGGAGAGATTACTAGAAACGGACTCAGTTTACCCTTTTATCTGTGGAATAATTGTCAGAGTAAAATACCTTGTGCATTTCAGGTAAAATAACAACCCAATGTTCATATCCCAGGACAAATTAGCCAGCAACAGCAAGCTAGCTAGCTAAATTGCCATAAATGTTTAATGCGTTTTGACCTGTCCCCAAATTAATATAGTTGGTTCAGAGTTAGTTTTGTTTTGTCAGAGTTAGTTTTGATATTTCAATCTACGTGTCTGGTGTGGATGGACAAAATCAACATGCGTGCGATGGTGGATTCACGTGTGCGAGCGGTCTGGTCAGCATGTTACAGGCAGTTGCAACAGCGAGACTTTAGATCATTAGCACGCATTCTGCAAAAACCACAGAATACACTTGAATGGATTTCTGCAAATATGTATCTAAATACCACGGGAGTCCTCTTACATGTGGGAACTCTACAGTTCTATTGATCAAACAGCCATAAAAAGGTAGGCTATCTTTGCCTATATGCACATCAACAACTACAAGACCAACAACTAATGCTAGCCAAAGCAGGGTGAGCTAAAATCTAACGAAGGAACATTAGATAAATCCTCTAAAACTTTTTCAGCTTGTTGGCTGTCAAAATTACACAAATTAACAATGGAGAATTGTAGCCTGCTCATCTTTCTGCAGCTTGCATGCCAATGCCCAACCAAGCACCCAACTAACTGGCTAAAGTTGGCTAGCTAGCTACTTCCAGACACAAATGAGAGAACACCTCACTGACCATTCTACTCACCGTAGCAGAGCTGGTTAGGCTGTTTACATGTTATCCAGAGTATTCATGACTAACTATTACTTTTTTTTACTGACACCGGTCATATTCAGGGGTCTTGCACGTTCGTAAATGCATCTGTTATTCTTCACTCTGGCACACTCAGACAAGAGTGGTCTGAAATCTAAGTAGATAGCTAGCCAGAGTGAATTTGCTAACTGGATAACAGTCGTTCAGCATACCTAGCTAGCTAGCAAAGCGATTCACATTTCTTGCTAGCTAACCAAATGACACGTGCATCTCTAGCTGTGTAGCCACCGAAAAACGATATGAGGAAAAAAAGTCAGTCACTCACCCATTCTGTCAATGACATGACATTCCTCCTAGCAGCTAACTAGCTAGCTAGCTAAAGTTAGGCTCTGTGTTTTTAGCTTGCTACATAAATAGATATGCTAGCATATTAACCACGTTATGACTGGCTTGTGATCATTGCCCTTGCTAGTTTGATTGTATTGACATTCCCAGCCTTAATTACATTTGTCCGTTTTGTCAAAATAGATGTGTATTAGTGTTGTCACGATACCAGAATTTTTACTCTGATACCGATACCAGGTTTAGTATCCCGATACTCAATACCATCACGATACTCAATACCACCACGATACTCAATACCACCACGATACTCAATACCACCACGATACTAAATACCACCACGATACTCAGTATCATCACGATACTCAGTATCATCACGATACTCAGTATCATCACGATACTCAATATCACCACGATACTCAATACCACCACGATACTCAATACCACCACGATACTCAGTACCACCACGATACTCAGTACCACCACGATACTCAGTACCACCACGATACGCAATACCATCACGATACTCAATACCATCACAATACTCAATACCATCACAATACTCAATACCAAAACAATACCACTGCAAAAAAATATAAGGTGTATTAGCAGATTGGCACTTGATCCAGACAGATCTTTTGAGTTCAATATCATTACATTTATTTAATTTAATTTTTTAATGTATGCATTAAAAGACTAGGGGGCGACATTTTCGTTTTTGGCTAAAAAAACGTACCCATTTGAAACTGCCTATTTCTCAGCCCCCGAAACTAGAATATGCATATAAGTGTCAGATGAGGATAGAAAACACTCTGAAGTTTCCAAAACTGTAATTTTTTTTGTCTGTGAGTTAAACAGAACTGATATTGCAGGCTAAAACCTGGGGAAAATCCAATCAGGAAGTGACCCTGTTTTTGAAACCTCTCTGTTCCTAAGCATCCCTATTGCCCATTGAAAGGGATATCAACCAGACTTCTTTTTCTATGGCTTCCCTGAGGTGTCAACAGCCTTTAGACATAGTTTCAGGCTTTTATTTTGAAGAATGAGCGTGAAAGGGCACATTGCGTAAGTGGATAGGTGGGGGCTCTCAGAGTGAGTTCTGCGTAACAGAGAAAGGCGGCCATTGTTCCTCCCTGTCCTGGTGAAAAGCCAACTGTCCCGGTTGATATATTATCGAATAGATATTTGAAAAACACCCTGAAGATGGATTATAAAAAACGTTTGACATGTTTCTGTGGACATTATGGATATAATTTGGGATTTTTGTCGGCGTTGTCGCGAGCGCTCTTTCCGGTGGATTCCTGGCAATAACGCATCAAACTAACAGAGGTATTTGGATATAAAAAATATCTTTATGGAACAGAAGGAACATTTGTTGTCTAACTGGGAGTCTCGTGAGTGAAAACATCCGAAGATCATCAAAGGTAAACGATTAATTTGATTGCTTTTCTGATTTTCGTGACCAAGTTACCTGATGCTAGGTGTACTTATTGTTTTGTCGAGCGATCGATAAACTTACACAAACGCTTGTATTGCTTTCGCTGTAAAGCATAATTTAAAAATCTGAGACGACAGATGGATTAACAAAAGGCTAAGCTGTGTTTTGCAATATTGCACTTGTGATTTCATGAAATTATATTATATTATATACCTGTGGCGCTAGGCTAGGCTATGCTAGTCAGCGTTTCTGATGACAATTATCCCGGATCCGGGATGGGTGGTTCAGAAAGGTTAATGAATAAATTATACAAACATACAATCAATTTGACTTAGTTTTTTACCAATCTAAATAGCCTACATAACAGCATAATGGTAATAATGAATTTGAAGGATATAGCTCCATTGACAAACTGGGTAAATCAACATGTAGCCTAAGCCTATTCACAATACAGGTGAATGCATATTCAATAAGTGTGTGTGCATGCATTGAGTTATTGAGCTTGTTTTGGCTACAGATGAAAAACAATATGTTTCTCTTCCATTTGGGACTTATTTTATTACATTTCTTGCTGTCTCTTTTAGACCCATGACGTCATTCACAGACACAGGCAGTTCGAGGCTGGAGCAAAGATGAGGAGAGATGTGAGGCGAAAGTTAATTAATCAGCTTTGAAATCAGCAATATTTTGCTCAAAGGTTTGCAAAAAAGTACTATGGTAGTGAATTGATGTTAGCTTCACTTGTAAGCTAGCAATGAAAAGTTAGCCTACAAAGCTGGAAGCTACCGGCATCTTCTTGCATTGTAAAGTGTTCTAGCCTGTAATGGACATTGTCATGCGAACAGTAATTAACAGTTGAAACATTTCTACATGCCGTGTTGCATTATTCAAGTATGTTAACTTCTGTGCAGCATAATAAGTGGTGATGCAGCCCAGACTCCCAGTGAAAGCAGTGTTTCCTCAGGACAGGCTACAGCTAGCAATGAGGAAGTGGAGCAGGCATGATGCGCTATAAGCAGACATTGGCTGCGCTGTTAGAAAGACTTGATCCTCTCTCAATCAGTAGACAACTTGAGACACATTTGACTGGTGAGAGAATGCAGAAAGATTGGGGAGAGACTGGACAGACACTGGGGAGAGACTGGAGAGAGATTGGGAAGAGATTGGAGAGAGACCGGGGGAGAGAGACCGGGGGAGAGAGACCGGGGGAGAGAGACCGGGGGAGAGAGACCGGGGGAGAGAGACCGGGGAAGAGACTGGGGGAGAGACTGGGGGAGAGACTGGGGGAGAGACTGGAAAGTGATGAGAGACTGGGGAAGCAAGACTGGAGAGACACTAGAAAGAGATGAGGAGAGACTGGGGAGAGACTGGGGAGAGACTGGAGAGAGACTGGAGAGACAGAGACTGGAGAGAGACTGGAGAGAGAATGGGGAGAGACTGGAGAGAGACTTGGCTGAGACTTGGGAGAGACTGGAGAGAGGAAGAGAGAGACTGGGGAGAGACTGGTGGGAGACTGGTGGGAGACTGGGGTAGAGACTGGGGAGAGACATTGCAGAGAGACTGGAGAGAAGAAGAGACTGGGTACACTATAACGAGAGGCTGGGTAAGGAGAGGCTGGTTAAGGAGAGACTGGTTAAGGAGAGACGAGTTAAGGAGAAGCTGGGTAAGGAGAGACGGGTTAAGGAGAGGCTGGTTAAGGAGAGACTGGTTAAGGAGAGGCTGGTTAAGGAGAGGCTGGGTAAGGAGAGGCTGGGTAAGGAGAGGCTGGTGAAGGAGAGGCTGGTTAAGGAGAGGCGGGTTAAGGAGAGGCGGGTTAAGGAGAGGCGGGTTAAGGAGAGGCGGGTTAAGGAGAGACGGGTTAAGGAGAGGCTGGTTAAGGAGAGGCTGGTTAAGGAGAGACTAGTTAAGGAGAGACTGGTTAAGGAGAGGCTGGTTAAGGAGAGGCTGGTTAAGGAGAGGCTGGTTAAGGAGAGGCTGGTTAAGGAGAGACTGGTTAAGGAGAGGCTGGTTAAGGAGAGACGGGTTAAGGAGAGGCTGGTTAAGGAGAGACGAGTTAAGGAGAGGCTGGTTAAGGAGAGACAAGTTAAGGAGAGACGGGTTAAGGAGAGACGGGTTAAGGAGAGACGGGTTAAGGAGAGACGGGTTAAGGAGAGACGGGTTAAGGAGAGACTGGGTAAGGAGAGACTGGGTAAGGAGGGACTGGGTAAGGAGAGACTGGGTAAGGAGAGACTGGGTAAGGAGAGGCTGGGTAAGGAGAGGCTGGGTAAGGAGGGACTGGGTAAGGAGAGGCTGGGTAAGGAGAGACTGGGTAAGGAGAGGCTGGGTAAGGAGAGGCTGGGTAAGGAGAGACGGGTTAAGGAGAGACGGGTTAAGGAGAGGCTGGGTAAGGAGAGACTGGTTAAGGAGAGACTGGTTAAGGAGAGACGGGTTAAGGAGAGACGGGTTAAGGAGAGACGGGTTAAGGAGAGACGGGTTAAGGAGAGGCTGGTTAAGGAGAGGCTGGTTAAGGAGAGACGGGTTAAGGAGAGACGGGTTAAGGAGAGACGGGTTAAGGAGAGACGGGATAAGGAAAGGCTGGTTAAGGAGAGGCTGGTTAAGGAGAGACGAGTTAAGGAGAGGCTGGGTAAGGAGAGACGGGTTAAGGAGAGACGGGTTAAGGAGAGACGGGTTAAGGAGAGGCTGGGTAAGGAGAGGCTGGGTAAGGAGAGGCTGGTTAAGGAGAGACTGGTTAAGGAGAGGCTGGTTAAGGAGAGACGAGTTAAGGAGAGGCTGGTTAAGGAGAGGCTGGTTAAGGAGAGACGAGTTAAGGAGAGACGGGTTAAGGAGAGACGGGTTAAGGAGAAACGGGTTAAGGAGAGACTGGGTAAGGAGAGGCTGGGTAAGGAGAGGCTGGGTAAGGAGAGGCTGGGTAAGGAGAGGCTGGTTAATGAGAGGCTGGTTAATGAGAGGCTGGGTTTGGAGAGGCTGGGTAAAGAGAGGCTGGGTAAAGAGAGGCTGGGTAAAGAGAGGCTGGGTAAGGAGAGACTGGTTAATGAGAGGCTGGTTAATGAGAGGCTGGTTAATGAGAGACGAGTTAAGGAGAGGCTGGTTAAGGAGAGACGGGTTAAGGAGAGGCTGGTTAAGGAGAGACGGGTTAAGGAGAGGCTGGTTAAGGAGAGACGGGTTAAGGAGAGACGGGTTAAGGAGAGACGGGTTAAGGAGAGGCTGGGTAAGGAGAGACTGGGTAAGGAGAGACGGGTTAAGGAGAGACGGGGTAAGGAGAGGCTGGGTAAGGAGAGGCTGGGTAAGGAGAGACTGGTTAATGAGAGGCTGGTTAATGAGAGGCTGGGTAAGGAGAGACTGGGTAAGGAGAGGCTGGGTAAGGAGAGACTGGTTAATGAGAGGCTGGTTAATGAGAGGCTGGTTAATGAGAGGCTGGGTAAGGAGAGACTGGTTAATGAGAGGCTGGTTAATGAGAGGCTGGTTAATGAGAGGCTGGGTAAGGAGAGACTGGGTAAGGAGAGGCTGGGTAAGGAGAGACTGGTTAATGAGAGGCTGGTTAATGAGAGGCTGGTTAATGAGAGGCTGGGTAAGGAGAGACTGGTTAAGGAGAGACTGGTTAAGGAGAGACTGGTTAATGAGAGGCTGGTTAATGAGAGGCTGGTTAATGAGAGGCTGGGTAAGGAGAGACTGGTTAAGGAGAGACTGGTTAATGAGAGGCTGGTTAATGAGAGGCTGGTTAATGAGAGGCTGGGTAAGGAGAGACTGGGTAAGGAGAGGCTGGGTAAGGAGAGACTGGATAGAAGATTGGGAGCCCAGAACCATAGTCATAAAAGGCAGCCCCGCTACAAAAGCATTGATTCTTTGAACAAGTGCTGCATGACAGAAATGATGATCATTGCAGAACTCAACTACTGCGTTTCACTAAAGAGAGAAACAGAGGGAGTGAGAGAAAGGGAGACGGGGGGAGAAGAAATCATTCCTTCCTGGGACTGGAATTACAGTATAGTGACATGACAAGAAAAGAGATGGAAAGGGGAAAAGAAAGAGGAAATGTTCAAAAGTTTCAGATACTCTGTCCAACTGTTCTAGGTCACCCATAAGTTGGTTGATATCACTTTTACCCCTAGGCCAGTGCTCCTCATTGGGTAGTGGGTGTTCCACACTGACATTGGATGAAGTGAGTTCCCCCTTTCAATGTAAAGCAATTTGTCATTTTGAACAAAAACGTATATTCAAACCTGCCCAACACCAAGATTACCAACAGAAACCAATTGGAGCCACATTTCCTAGATGGAATGACCCAGCACCTCAATCAGAGCAACCTGGAAACAGTGTCCTTAAACAGACTATGACATTAAATCTCAAACTGATCAAACTGTACTATCTGTTCAATGTAAATGTAATATCTATGGGGGTACTGCGTATCTATTATTGATTATCTATGGGAGACCTGCAGATCTACACCACACCTCATTCCAGGGACACAACTTTGGTTTTAGAAATGGGGGGACATAATGTTTTTTATATATAACAAAAATGTATCCAGTTGGATAAACACTCCAAACAGCCTACCTGACCGCTCGGAGGCGTCCACATGGTCCTAAAGCTCACCGTTGCCTTATTTTCTATCACATTCCAATGATAAAACTGGAGGGGACTAAAATGCAATTTCAGAATACGGGGGGGACCTCCCCAGTGAAAGTTGCGCCCCTGCCGGATTCAACTAGTTGATTAGTACTATAGACAAACTGTAGCAGGCCCAACACTCACTGTTAAATCACAGAGTCAATGGGTTGAGTTGACATGGATCCTTATCTTACTGGGTCTCACCAATACACCAGCGTAGTAGCATGGATTTGACCTTTCTGCATAAAACACTGATCAACACACAATTGAGAAGCAGTTTGGTGAGTGACAATAAATCAAACAGCTCTCAATGTGGAGGGCTTCTATATGTGCTACAAGTCTATCCAGCTAGCTCACGGTCTACAAGTCTATCCAGCTAGCTCACGGTCTACAAGTCTATCCAGCTAGCTCACGGTCTACAAGTCTATCCAGCTAGCTCACGGTCTACAAGTCTATCCAGCTAGCTCACAGTCTACAAGTCTATCCAGCTAGCTCACAGTCTACAAGTCTATCCAGCTAGCTCACAGTCTAAAAGTCTATCCAGCTAGCTCACGTTCTACAAGTCTATCCAGCTAGCTCACGGTCTACAAGTCTATCCAGCTAGCTCACGGTCTACAAGTCTATCCAGCTAGCTCACGGTCTACAAGTCTATCCAGCTAGCTCAAGGTCTACAAGTCTATCCAGCTAGCTCACGGTCTACAAGTCTATCCAGCTAGCTCACGGTCTACAAGTCTATCCAGCTAGCTCACGGTCTACAAGTCTATCCAGCTAGCTCACAGTCTACAAGTCTATCCAGCTAGCTCACAGTCTGCAAGTCTATCCAGCTAGCTCACAGTCTACAAGTCTATCAGCTAGCTCACAGTCTACAAGTCTATCAGCTAGCTCACAGTCTACAAGTCTATCAGCTAGCTCACAGTCTACAAGTCTATCCAGCTAGCTCACGGTCTACAAGTCTATCCAGCTAGCTCACGGTCTACAAGTCTATCCAGCTAGCTCACGGTCTACAAGTATATTCAGCTAGCTCAGTCTACAAGTCTATCCAGCTAGCTCACAGTCTACAAGTCTATCCAGCTAGCTCACAGTCTACAAGTCTATCAGTAGCTCACAGTCTAAAAGTATATCCAGCTAGCTCACAGTCTACAAGTCTATCCAGCTAGCTCACAGTCTACCAGCTAGCTCACAGTCTACAAGTCTATCCAGCTAGCTCACAGTCTACAAGTCTATCAGCTAGCTCACAGTCTACAAGTCTATCAGCTAGCTCACAGTCTACAAGTCTATCAGCTAGCTCACAGTCTACAAGTCTATCCAGCTAGCTCACAGTCTACAAGTCTATCCAGCTAGCTCACAGTCTACAAGTCTATCAGCTAGCTCACAGTCTACAAGTCTATCCAGCTAGCTCACAGTCTACAAGTCTATCCAGCTAGCTCACAGTCTACCAGCTAGCTCACAGTCTACAAGTCTATCAGCTAGCTCACAGTCTACAAGTCTATCCAGCTAGCTCACAGTCTACAAGTCTATCAGCTAGCTCACAGTCTACAAGTCTATCAGCTAGCTCACAGTCTACAAGTCTATCAGCTAGCTCACAGTCTACAAGTCTATCCAGCTAGCTCACAGTCTACAAGTCTATCCAGCTAGCTCACAGTCTACAAGTCTATCCAGCTAGCTCACAGTCTACAAGTCTATCAGCTAGCTCACAGTCTACAAGTCTATCCAGCTAGCTCACAGTCTACAAGTCTATCCAGCTAGCTCACAGTCTACAAGTCTATCCAGCTAGCTCACAGTCTACAAGTCTATCAGCTAGCTCACAGTCTACAAGTCTATCAGCTAGCTCACAGTCTACAAGTCTATCCAGCTAGCTCGCAGTCTACAAGTCTATCCAGCTAGCTCACAGTCTACAAGTCTATCAGCTAGCTCACAGTCTACAAGTCTATCAGCTAGCTCACAGTCTACAAGTCTATCAGCTAGCTCACAGTCTACAAGTCTATCAGCTAGCTCACAGTCTACAAGTCTATCAGCTAGCTCACAGTCTACAAGTCTATCAGCTAGCTCACAGTCTACAAGTCTATCCAGCTAGCTCACGGTCTACAAGTCTATCCAGCTAGCTCACGGTCTACAAGTCTATCCAGCTAGCTCACGGTCTACAAGTCTATCCAGCTAGCTCAAGGTCTACAAGTCTATCCAGCTAGCTCACGGTCTACAAGTCTATCCAGCTAGCTCACGGTCTACAAGTCTATCCAGCTAGCTCACAGTCTACAAGTCTATCCAGCTAGCTCACAGTCTGCAAGTCTATCCAGCTAGCTCACAGTCTACAAGTCTATCAGCTAGCTCACAGTCTACAAGTCTATCAGCTAGCTCACAGTCTACAAGTCTATCAGCTAGCTCACAGTCTACAAGTCTATCCAGCTAGCTCACGGTCTACAAGTCTATCCAGCTAGCTCACGGTCTACAAGTCTATCCAGCTAGCTCACGGTCTACAAGTATATTCAGCTAGCTCAGTCTACAAGTATATCCAGCTAGCTCACAGTCTACAAGTATATCCAGCTAGCTCACAGTCTACAAGTCTATCAGCTAGCTCACAGTCTACAAGTCTATCAGCTAGCTCACAGTCTACAAGTCTATCAGCTAGCTCACAGTCTACAAGTCTATCAGCTAGCTCACAGTCTACAAGTCTATCCAGCTAGCTCACAGTCTACAAGTCTATCCAGCTAGCTCACAGTCTACAAGTCTATCCAGCTAGCTCACAGTCTACAAGTCTATCAGCTAGCTCACAGTCTACAAGTCTATCCAGCTAGCTCACAGTCTACAAGTCTATCCAGCTAGCTCACAGTCTACAAGTCTATCCAGCTAGCTCACAGTCTACCAGCTAGCTCACAGTCTACAAGTCTATCAGCTAGCTCACAGTCTACAAGTCTATCCAGCTAGCTCACAGTCTACAAGTCTATCAGCTAGCTCACAGTCTACAAGTCTATCAGCTAGCTCACAGTCTACAAGTCTATCAGCTAGCTCACAGTCTACAAGTCTATCAGCTAGCTCACAGTCTACAAGTCTATCCAGCTAGCTCACAGTCTACAAGTCTATCAGCTAGCTCACAGTCTACAAGTCTATCAGCTAGCTCACAGTCTACAAGTCTATCCAGCTAGCTCACAGTCTACAAGTCTATCCAGCTAGCTCACAGTCTACCAGCTAGCTCACAGTCTACAAGTCTATCAGCTAGCTCACAGTCTACAAGTCTATCCAGCTAGCTCACAGTCTACAAGTCTATCAGCTAGCTCACAGTCTACAAGTCTATCAGCTAGCTCACAGTCTACAAGTCTATCAGCTAGCTCACAGTCTACAAGTCTATCCAGCTAGCTCACAGTCTACAAGTCTATCCAGCTAGCTCACAGTCTACAAGTCTATCCAGCTAGCTCACAGTCTACAAGTCTATCAGCTAGCTCACAGTCTACAAGTCTATCAGCTAGCTCACAGTCTACAAGTCTATCCAGCTAGCTCACAGTCTACAAGTCTATCCAGCTAGCTCACAGTCTACAAGTCTATCCAGCTAGCTCACAGTCTACAAGTCTATCCAGCTAGCTCACAGTCTACAAGTCTATCAGCTAGCTCACAGTCTACAAGTCTATCCAGCTAGCTCACAGTCTACAAGTCTATCAGCTAGCTCACAGTCTACAAGTCTATCCAGCTAGCTCACAGTCTATAAGTCTATCCAGCTAGCTCACAGTCTACAAGTCTATCCAGCTAGCTCACAGTCTACAAGTCTATCCAGCTAGCTCACAGTCTACAAGTCTATCCAGCTAGCTCACAGTCTACAAGTCTATCCAGCTAGCTCACAGTCTACAAGTATATCCAGCTAGCTCACAGTCTACAAGTCTATCCAGCTAGCTCACAGTCTACAAGTCTATTCAGCTAGCTCACAGTCTACAAGTCTATCAGCTAGCTCACAGTCTACAAGTCTATCAGCTAGCTCACAGTCTACAAGTCTATCAGCTAGCTCACAGTCTACAAGTCTATCAGCTAGCTCACAGTCTACAAGTCTATCAGCTAGCTCACGGTCTACAAGTCTATCCAGCTAGCTCACGGTCTACAAGTCTATCCAGCTAGCTCACGGTCTACAAGTCTATCCAGCTAGCTCACGGTCTACAAGTCTATCCAGCTAGCTCACGGTCTACAAGTCTATCCAGCTAGCTCACGGTCTACAAGTCTATCCAGCTAGCTCACGGTCTACAAGTCTATCCAGCTAGCTCACGGTCTACAAGTCTATCCAGCTAGCTCACGGTCTACAAGTCTATCCAGCTAGCTCACAGTCTACAAGTCTATCCAGCTAGCTCACAGTCTACAAGTCTATCCAGCTAGCTCACAGTCTACAAGTCTATCCAGCTAGCTCACAGTCTACAAGTCTATCCAGCTAGCTCACAGTCTACAAGTCTATCCAGCTAGCTCACAGTCTACAAGTCTATCCAGCTAGCTCACAGTCTACAAGTCTATCCAGCTAGCTCACAGTCTACAAGTCTATCCAGCTAGCTCACAGTCTACAAGTCTATCCAGCTAGCTCACAGTCTGCAAGTCTATCCAGCTAGCTCACAGTCTACAAGTCTATCAGCTAGCTCACAGTCTACAAGTCACAGTCTACAAGTCTATCAGCTAGCTCACAGTCTACAAGTCTATCAGCTAGCTCACAGTCTACAAGTCTATCAGCTAGCTCACAGTCTACAAGTCTATCAGCTAGCTCACAGTCTACAAGTCTATCAGCTAGCTCACAGTCTACAAGTCTATCCAGCTAGCTCACGGTCTACAAGTCTATCCAGCTAGCTCACGGTCTACAAGTCTATCCAGCTAGCTCACGGTCTACAAGTATATCCAGCTAGCTCACGGTCTACAAGTATATCCAGCTAGCTCACGGTCTACAAGTATATCCAGCTAGCTCACAGTCTACAAGTCTATCAGCTAGCTCACAGTCTACAAGTCTATCAGCTAGCTCACAGTCTACAAGTCTATCAGCTAGCTCACAGTCTACAAGTCTATCAGCTAGCTCACAGTCTACAAGTCTATCAGCTAGCTCACAGTCTACAAGTCTATCAGCTAGCTCACAGTCTACAAGTCTATCCAGCTAGCTCACAGTCTACAAGTCTATCAGCTAGCTCACAGTCTACAAGTCTATCCAGCTAGCTCACAGTCTACAAGTCTATCCAGCTAGCTCACAGTCTACAAGTCTATCAGCTAGCTCACAGTCTACAAGTCTATCCAGCTAGCTCACAGTCTACAAGTCTATCAGCTAGCTCACAGTCTACAAGTCTATCCAGCTAGCTCACAGTCTACAAGTCTATCCAGCTAGCTCACAGTCTACAAGTCTATCCAGCTAGCTCACAGTCTACAAGTCTATCCAGCTAGCTCACAGTCTACAAGTATATCCAGCTAGCTCACAGTCTACAAGTCTATCAGCTAGCTCACAGTCTACAAGTCTATCAGCTAGCTCACAGTCTACAAGTCTATCAGCTAGCTCACAGTCTACAAGTCTATCAGCTAGCTCACAATCTACAAGTCTATCAGCTAGCTCACAATCTACAAGTCTATCAGCTAGCTCACAGTCTACAAGTCTATCAGCTAGCTCACAGTCTACAAGTCTATCAGCTAGCTCACAGTCTACAAGTCTATCAGCTAGCTCACAGTCTACAAGTCTATCCAGCTAGCTCACAGTCTACAAGTCTATCAGCTAGCTCACAGTCTACAAGTCTATCAGCTAGCTCACAGTCTACAAGTCTATCCAGCTAGCTCACAGTCTACAAGTCTATCCAGCTAGCTCACAGCCTACAAGTCTATCAGCTAGCTCACAGTCTACAAGTCTATCCAGCTAGCTCACAGTCTACAAGTCTATCAGCTAGCTCACAGTCTACAAGTCTATCCAGCTAGCTCACAGTCTACAAGTCTATCCAGCTAGCTCACAGTCTACAAGTCTATCCAGCTAGCTCTCAGTCTACAAGTCTATCCAGCTAGCTCACGTTCTACGTTTTTTAAAGGAACTCAGTCCGGCTTTAAACTTCCTCTTTAAGGTTGTAATAGTGGAAAGGTACAATTTCAAATTCAGTAGTGCATCATCAGTTCCTCTTGTCGTGTTAGTCATAGCATAACTTAGCGAGCTATTTATAACACACACTGTTCCCCAATGCTGGAAGGGGGGCCCAGAGTGAAAAACTTTGGGAACCCCTGTTCTATCTTACAGGGCTGCTTTAAGACAGGGTGTTTGGAACAGACTGCAGTCCTAATATTCTGGGGGAAATGAATCAGGAGAAAGTAATTATGCTATAAATTATGACCACCATGTAAATCTCTATATTGCAGTGGATTCTGAATGTATCAGCCCAACAACTTGGACTACGTTATTACATCAAGAGGTCAGACAAATGCAATGGCATGGTTCCTGACAGTGCTGCAGCTGCAGTAGATGACTACATGCATGGAAGAGCAAGGCCCCTCTGGACAGTCACACACATCATCACAGAACAACAACCAATACAGAGAGCATGTCTAAGGGGGATGCTGTGGGGTCAGGAGAAAACAGAGCTGCAGAAAGAACCATAGCAATACAATGGACAGAATGAGCTTACAGTTCAGCTCCAAAATCCCCCATGATTCTTCCCGTTCCAGCCAACATAGTGGAATAACATAATTTTCCACTGTAGCAGGTGTAGAAATAGGTTACTGGGAATGGTGGTGAATTCTGAGAGATGGCGTGATATAATTGTCAAGTAATCCGACATTTCAAATGGTATAGGGTTCGCAGTCCAAATGTAGTCGAACATTGCTTGAAATTGAATGCCTGTTAATTCTAAGGATGGAACGGATGACTAGCAGAGCTGCATCAGAGAGAGAGAGAGAGAGAGAGAGAGAGAGAGAGAGAGAGAGAGAGAGAGAGAGAGAGAGAGAGAGAGAGAGAGAGAGAGAGAGAGAGAGAGAGAGAGAGAGAGAGAGAGAGAGAGAGAGAGAGAGAGAGAGAGAGAGAGAGAGAGAGAGAGAGAGAGAGAGAGAGAGAGAGAGAGAGAGAGAGAGAGAACTGAGCAAATGGCCATTTATAGAGAAAAAATACAAATACTTATGAGCTACATGTCATACCAAAGATGCTGTTCTGCACTCTGGACATTCAAACACACACTAATGTGAAATAGCACTTGGGCACACTATTCCACCTCAGCTTTCATTATCCTATGGAGAATTAATGATTGAACAACCTATGTATGGATCTAAGAGAAAAAAGGCATGTGTGGTGATCCTCTAAGGAGAAGAGGCAGAGGCCACAAAACAAGATGGTCACAAATGACATGCCCATAAGATCATGCGGTGCATTTAGACTACAGCATGAAACTAATATGATAGGCCTCCATAGTTATTGGCGCGCTTGAGCATTCAGGCAGAGATAGACCGTGTGAAGGATGGATGTTATGAAAGCAATGCCACACAGACACATGTTCGATACAGCACGACAGACAGAGCCACGACGGAGAGCATGGAGAGACTGAAATACAGCGATGCGGACCGCAGTGCATTCATTAATACAGTATACACATCACACTGACTGCACTGACTCCACCGTGGAAAATGGACGCCTAGTGTTACGCGACCGACCGACCGACCGGCATAGTGCGTGAGAACTCGTTTGACTGAGGATCAAAGACACATTCACACACTATGACCTCAAACACAGTGAAAATGTGCAGGACATTCTCATACACGCATATTAAACACCTGTATAAACGGATGTGTATGGATGCGCTGTCGCCCGCGCTCAAACGCGATATTATGGGGATATGTAGTTGCATTCGAAGCATCATTTCTGCTCTTGTATTGTAATTTGCAGAACAAGGGCACACTAATTTGACGTTTAATTGCCTACATTCATGGTCTGTTACTGTTTTAAACTGACACACACAGACGATGAATGAGTTGCGAGCAGTGAAACGAATTGGCAGGAGAATGTAGCTTGCAAATAGCCATCAATTGATTGGTTTTTCGTTAAACCAAATACAAGCACTTAAACATTGACCAATATTATAACCTATTACAAGCCCCGAATGTAAATAATCTTATAGACAAGTCTTACCTGCAGGCTTACTATTTCAGAAGCTTATTCGAAGACCGTCGCACTCCCAAAGAGAGGAAAAGGAGATGGAGAGAAAAAGAGAGAGAGGGGGTGGACGACAAATAACGGCCTCGAAATAACAAACAGGGGGGTAATAAGACAAAATTACGTGAAAAAAATACCGTGTAAGAAACTGTATGTAATTTCTCTACTAAACATAACTCAGCCATATGATGAAATGGTTTTAACAGATATACAGCGGATACACAGACACATCAGTGAAACACGAATTTGTCTACAGTAGATGTAGCATTGGCGTGTGTGTACTCCGTGAGAATGCGTCTCCCCCTCCCCTCCAGTTGCACGAGTGCTAGCTCGCTCTGTCTGCCCGTCGTTCCTCTATCTATCTCTCACACCGAGCCCTCAACATAAGCAACTTGTCGCATCCGACTGAACTCTTCAGTGATGTGAACGGATAAGCTTGGCTACTCGAAAATCAGAATAAGCTGGCTATTCATTTGCTGTTGTGCATGTAGGCTACAACAGGGCTCTTCTGTTTGGGGCAACACAGATGCTAAAACCACCGTCTTTTGGCAATCATCATTTTTCTACATGTGGTTATTGGAGCGTGTGTGTACGTGCGTCAGTTATGTGCACGCCTAAATAGCATGCTAGCCATGACCAAGTTAAGAGTGTTATTGATGTCGATATTTTGTTGAAGGTCGGCAGGATGGAGATTCATCAATCGGGATTGTTTTTATATTTTCATACAACAGAATATGATGGCCATTTTCACCGCTTTCTAAAGAAATGCAGGGTTGTGAGCATTGCGGTAGCACAGTTCCGCAGAGAGAGAGAGAGATGCCACGCATAATTGTGTAAAGGGGAGGGGGTAGAAACGGTAACGGTAGACTATTTTTGGTAAGATTGTGACTCGAGACCACAGAAGGAAAAATGTCCTGTTTTCCCGCGCCTAATAATAATTATGTCATCATCTCCTTGACTCAAATACACACTGCTGCTGGAAATACTGTCATCTTCTGAGGCATGATTCAACAACGGCTGGTTTGTAGGTTGCATATAGCCAGTGGTTCCTGTACACCGCCACTATTCTAATTCAGTGCGTGTGTATTTGTGTGTGAACCAGGCTACCAGAGGACTGACTGAACGATGACCTTCTATGGCTTTAAAATGGCTTTACCCATTCCCTTCCTCCCTTCCTCTCTCTTCATCACCCTCTCTATCTTACACACACACGGAAAAAGGGGAGCAGAAGTTCTGAAGAGAGCTAATGCAGAGTGACAGGTCTTTCATGCAGTAATGGTGATGGTGAAAAGAGAGATTCACTCATCCCCATACTGCTTCACACACACACACACACACACACACACACACACACACACACACACACACACACACACACACACACACACACACACACACACACACACACACACAGACAGAGAGAGAGAGAGAGCTGACGTCACAGAACCACATGTTTAGAAATATGTGCTCACAAAGGCTATAATAGCACACGTTCACATCACACCAATATTCACACACTATAAATCCTAGCGCTTACTCCTGTGTGATAGAAAATCCTTGAAGTTAGACAGCACAGACATTTTATATTTATATATGTATATTGATTGTTGGCTTTTTGTGTTGTCCATTTGACCTGCATCCTTTCCTTCACACACACACAGTACTAATCAATCAGACTGTGGCCTGTACCACGATAGGGGAGAGGCTAGTGTTTTAATTCAACGCTTAGTGACCTACACAGCAATGCAGTGCACGTACCTGCAGCTAATGCCTACAATTAACCTTCAATTTGACGTTTGGTTTGACTTCGAAATTTGATGTTTGAGGAACATGGATGAACCTCTAATTCTGACGTGAGTCTGTGAGAGATAGTTGACACACACACACACACAGACAAACGCAAATTACCGATGTTGTGTTGTATTCTTGTTGTGACTCACTGAGCTAAAGCCTAGGCATCAGATTAGGAAGCTAACGTGAGTCTCCAGGTATCAGGCAAGCATAGGCTGGTGAAGCAGCTCGGTTACCCTCACACACTATTTAACCAGTGCTCCACAGTGTGTATGCCATGCATTATAATAAAGGCCTGCAGTATTTCAACCCTGCACCAATCCCCACCTTCAGAGTCGACTGCTCTGAATCACACATGTACACAAGGACACACACACATGCACACACACACACATAGGTTCCAAAGGGACTGTATCAATGCATGCCAATATGAGTGAAATCCAACCCAGAGACTTTTATTGTTACACCTCCAATAACATTTACATTTAAGTCATTTAGCAGACGCTCTTATCCAGAGCGACTTACAAATTGGGTGTACAAATAACAAAATTACAAATAACACTGACGTCATCACAATCACAATCAGTATGGGATCAGTTTAATCAAGATTCTACAGTATTATTTCCATGTAATTAGTTGAAGCTATTGACAATCTCTTTTCTTTGACGGTGCATCAAGGAGAAAAAAGGTACTGTCTTTACAAAGATCATTATGTGCTAGAAGAGTAACACTGTATAGGCACACCTAAGGTTGCAAAATTCCAGGAACTTCAAAAAATTTCCTGGTTTTCCAGAAATTATTTTTTAAGGATTTCCTGCTTATTCCATGAATCTTCCAACCAGGATTTCAGGAAAACCAGGGAATTTATTGAAAGTTTGTGAAATTTTGCAACATTAGGCCCACCTACACCCTCTGATGAAATAGCAGAGAGAAAAATACTTGGGGATGAGGGAACAGGGGAGAAGAATTTGGCGAGAGAAGAATGGGACTGAGGAAAAAGATAAACAAAATTGTCTCTACAAATTCTCTATTAAAATGTAATGATCATAATGGAGTGAATGATTGTAAAAGAAGACTGAATGGCAGGAGGAAAGAACGGTCACAGAAGCCCCGTTTATACCTGGTTCTAACTTGCATCCTTTGTCCTAGTCTTGTCCACATTCTGATTGTGCCCACATTTGTAGACAGGTGTAGACAAAACAAAAGACCCATTGTGATCTGATTGTGATCATCATGCCCACCTCCGGAAGTAGTCAGACATACATTGTGGGCTCCCGAGTGGCGCAGTGGTCTAAGGCTCTGCATCTCAGTGCTAGAGGCGTCACTACAGACCCTGGTTAGATTCCAGGCTGGATCACAACCTGCTGTGATTGGGAGTTCCATAGGGCGGCGCACAATTGGCCCAGCGTCGTTCGGGTTTACCCGGGGTCTTACAATAAATAAATAAATGTAACTTTGAAAGAATAGCTGTGTAATAATTTGCATAAAGGAAGGGACCAGGAAATCTGGTCACAATACATACACAGTGGGCTGATAACAGACCCATTTTAATGCCATGTATAGACACATTTCTGGAAAAATGGGCACAATCAGAATGTAGAAAAGATCAGGACAAAGGACCCATGTTAGCAACAGGTATAAACAGGGATAGAGAGAAAGACAGAAAGAGTGAGGGCAGAGGGTTTAATAGTAAGAGATAATTACTACTGTCATCAATCAATATTTAATCACTGACATTTTGTTTTTACCTAGTGCTTTGAGCAAAAGGTATGAAAAGTGATTCATATAAAAAGTTATTATTAGGTCTACTATTTAATACATAAAGACAGGCTTATGAAAACCAGCAAATATGGAAAAGGTTGATGGACAATGTTGTCATCAATATTGGGCATCTCTGCTGACCATCATCCAAGCCATAGAAAAGGAAAGCATTAACAGAGTTTGACCTCAACCAAACCTTGACCAAAGTTACAGTGAAGGGGGTCAAAATGGTTACTCCTTTCTCTCCCTCTCTCAGCCTTATACTCACTCCTTTCTCCCTCTCTCTCAGCCGTATACTCACTCATTTCTCTCCCTCTCTCAGCTGTATACTCACTCATTTCTCTCCCTCTCTCAGCCTTATACTCACTCCTTTCTCTCCCTCTCTCAGCCTTATACTCACTCCTTTCTCTCCCTCTCTCAGCTGTATACTCACTCCTTTCTCTCTCTCTCTCATCTGTATACTCACTCCTTTCTCTCCCTCTCTCAGTTGTATACTCACTCCTTTCTCTACCTCTCTCAGCTGTATACTCACTCATTTATCTCCCTCTCTCAGCCGTATACTCACTCCTTTCTCTCCCTCTCAGCTGTATACTCACTCCTTTCTCTCCCTCTCTCAGCCGTATACTCACTCCTTTCTCTCCCTCTCTCAGCCGTATACTCACTCCTTTCTCTCCCTCTCTCAGCCATATACTCACTCCTTTCTCTCCCTCTCTCAGCCGTATACTCACTCCTTTCTCTCCCTCTCTCAGCTGTATACTCACTCCTTTCTCTCCCTCTCTCAGCCGTATACTCACTCCTTTCTCTCCCTCTCTCAGCCGTATACTCACTCCTTTCTCTCCCTCTCTCAGCCGTATACTCTCTCCCTCTCTCCCTGTCTCTCTCATTCTCCCTGTCTCCCTCTCTCCCTGTCTCTCCCTTTCTCCCTCTCTCTCCCTCTCTCCCTGTCTCTCTCATTCTCCCTGTCTCTCCCTCTCTCCCTCTCTCTCATTCTCCCTGTCTCTCCCTCTCTCCCTGTCTCTCTCATTCTCCCTCTCTCTCCCTCTCTCCCTGTCTCTCTCATTCTCCCTGTCTCCCTCTCTCCCTTTCTCCCTCTCTCTCCCTCTCTCTCCCTCTCTCCCTGTCTCTCTCATTCTCCCTGTCTCTCTCTCCCTCTCTCCCTGTCTCTCTCATTCTCCCTGTCTCTCCCTCTCTCCCTGTCTCTCTCATTCTCTCTGTCTCTCTCATTCTCCCTGTCTCTCTCATTCTCCCTCTCTCTCTCATTCTCCCTGTCTCTCCCTCTCTCCCTGTCTCTCTCATTCTCCCTGTCTCTCCCTCTCTCCCTGTCTCTCTCATTCTCTCTGTCTCTCTCATTCTCCCTGTCTCTCTCATTCTCCCTGTCTCTCTCATTCTCCCTGTCTCTCCCTCTCTCCCTGTCTCTCTCATTCTCCCTGTCTCTCCCTCTCTCCCTGTCTCTCTCATTCTCTCTCTCTCTCATTCTCCCTGTCTCTCTCATTCTCCCTGTCTCTCTCATTCTCCCTCTCTCATTCTCCCTGACTCTCCCTCTCTCCCTGTCTCTCTCATTCTCCCTGTCTCTCTCATTCTCCATCTCTCTCATTCTCCCTGTCTCTCTCATTCTCCGTCTCTCTCATTCTCCCTGTCTCTCCCTCTCTCCCTGTCTCTCTCATTCTCACTGTCTCTCTCATTCTCCCTGTCTCTCTCATTCTCCCTGTCTCTCTCATTCTCCCTCTCTCTCCCTCTCTCCCTCTCAGCCCTTTTTGTCACAGATTCTAACCTCTAAAGTCTTTCAAGAAATCACATACTTTCTTCTCTGTCACATTCTCTCCATCCCCCTCATCTCTCTATCCTTGACAACTCCTCCACCTCTCCTGAACCCGCTTTCTCTCTCTCTCTGCCCATCTCTCAGCTTTAAATACCAAATGTATGTTAACACTAATCCCTTAATCATTCTCCCTCTCCCTTTTCACACTTACTCCATATTTCTTGCTCTTCACACTTACTTCCTCCCTGTCCCTGTCCCTTGCGCTCCCTCTCTCTAACAGGGGGAGGCGCCCATGTGCATGTGTGTGTGGTAGTGAGGGGGGCCAGTGGAAGGGGGCATGGCCATGGCCTGGGAGTTACCGTGTGAGTGTTGGTGTTGGAGTGTGTGGGTGTTGTAGGCCCCAGACGGTGGGGGCAGCTGGTAGCTAGCTCCAGAGGAGGACCCAGACCCAGGGCCCATGTTGGACCCCATGCCCCCACCTTGGTTGCCCTGCAGGTTTTTTTTGGTGGGCTGCGGGGGGGTCTGGTTGATCTGGATGGAGATGTCGCTGGAGGCCCGGGAGTCACCGCGGCCCCTCTTAGGAGGAGGCCAGGTCTCAGGGTGGAGGAACTGGCCGCTGTAGTCGCTGCACTCAGACAGACGGGGGCGGTAGAGGGCTGGGTGGGGGCGGTACATCTCCTCCTCAGCATAACGCTTCATAAACAGATAGACTGACATCACCCCAGCCCCCTGACAGGAGAGAGAGATAGAGAGAGGGAGAGTTATGCAGGGATCAAACGGTTTGAAAGAAAAGGGAACAAGTAGAGGGGGTACATCTAGTGGGGAGGAGGTGGGAAAGAAAGTGAGTCGAGGGGATTAGTGAGCAATGAAGTAAGAGAAGAGGAAGAGAGAGAGAGAGAGAGAGAGAGAGAGAGAGAGAGAGAGAGAGAGAGAGAGAGAGAGAGAGAGAGAGAGAGAGAGAGAGAGAGAGAGGAAAGAGGAGGAGTAGCAGGAGGAGGAGCAGGAGGAGTGGAGCACACTGAGCTGTCCATTGCACCACATTAGTGCAGTAATGCTGACGATGTGAGAGAGGCAGGGTGGGGGATGGGGGGATGGAGGGAGAGATGGGTGAAACGAGCAGAGAACATCACACAACACTGCACCACTAACACACACACACACACACAAACACACACACACACACACACACATAATACACACACACACACACACACACACACATAACACACACACAGAGGGAGAGAGAAGACTACTGCACTGCTACAGTATGTCAACATACCCACTGACACCCCAGTCTATCCCCAGAATACTAATCCTCACTAGCTCATTGTGTATTCAGCAGTGTTCTCCTGTCTTCTCTGCAGCAAAGTACAACAACAGTCCAGTCTTCATATATGCTATGTCTTAGAACTGTCATGAATGTTTGAACTAAACTAGAGTATGCAGATGTACAGAGCAAGTACTGAAAAAAAGACTGTACTTGAGTTAGGAGTGATACTCTAGTTTAGTTCAAACATTCATGACAGTTCTAAGACATAGCATATATGAAGACTGGACTGTTGTTGTACTTTACTTAAACAGAGTTTGCACTCATCTGATGGGCACATAAGGAGTGGGCACATCTCCCCCTGATTGGCTATGACAACAGAGAGAGAGATGGGGGGTAAAGAAGAGTTTCTCCTCTGAACTCTCCACTCTGACAGGACGGGAGTGAAGAAGAGTTTCTCCTCTGAACTCTCCACTCTGACAGGACGGGGGTAAAGAAGAGTTTCTCCTCTGAACTCTCCACTCTGACAGGACGGGGGTAAAGAAGGGTTTCTCCTCTGAACTCTCCACTCTGACAGGATGGGGGTAAAGAAGAGTTTCTCCTCTGAACTCTCCACTCTGACAGGATAGGGGTAAAGAAGAGTTTCTCCTCTGAACTCTCCACTCTGACAGGACGGGGGTAAAGAAGAGTTGCTCCTCTGAACTCTCCACTCTGACAGGATGGGAGTAAAGAAGAGTTGCTCCTCTGAACTCTCCAATCTGACAGGACCGGGGTAAAGAAGAGTTGCTCCTTTGAACTCTCCACTCTGACAGGACGGGGGTAAAGAAGAGTTTCTCCTCTGAACTCTCCACTCTGACAGGACGGGGGTAAAGGAGAGTTTCTCCTCTGAACTCTCCAGTCTGACAGGACCGGGGTAAAGAAGAGTTGCTCCTCTGAACTCTCCACTCTGACAGGACAGGGGTAAAGAAGAGTTTCTCCTCTGAACTCTCCACTCTGACAGGACGGGTAAAGAAGAGTTTCTCCTCTGAACTCTCCACTCTGACAGGACGGGAGTGAAGAAGAGTTGCTCCTCTGAACTCTCCACTCTGACAGGACGGGGGTAAAGAAGAGTTTCTCCTCTGATCTCCCCACTCTGACAGGACGGGGTAAAGAAGAGTTTCTCATCTGAACTCTCCACTCTGACAGGACGGGGGTAAAGAAGAGTCTCTCATGTGAACTCTCCACTCTGACAGGACGGGGGTAAAGAAGAGTCTCTCCTCTGAACTCTCCACTCTGACAGGACGGGGGTAAAGAAGAGTTTCTCCTCTGAACTCTCCACTCTGACAGGACGGGGTAAAGAAGAGTTTCTCCTCTGAACTCTCCACTCTGACAGGACGGGGGTAAAGAAGAGTTTCTCCTCTGAACTCTCCACTCTGACAGGACGGGGGTAAAGAAGGGTTTCTCCTCTGAACTCTCCACTCTGACAGGACGGGGGTAAAGAAGGGTTTCTCCTCTGAACTCTCCACTCTGACAGGATAGGGGTAAAGAAGAGTTTCTCCTCTGAACTCTCCACTCTGACAGGACGGGGGTAAAGAAGAGTTGCTCCTCTGAACTCTCCACTCTGACAGGATGGGAGTAAAGAAGAGTTGCTCCTCTGAACTCTCCAATCTGACAGGACCGGGGTAAAGAAGAGTTGCTCCTTTGAACTCTCCACTCTGACAGGACGGGGGTAAAGAAGAGTTTCTCCTCTGAACTCTCCACTCTGACAGGACGGGGGTAAAGGAGAGTTTCTCCTCTGAACTCTCCAGTCTGACAGGACCGGGGTAAAGAATAGTTGCTCCTCTGAACTCTCCACTCTGACAGGACAGGGATAAAGAAGAGTTTCTCCTCTGAACTCTCCACTCTGACAGGACGGGTAAAGAAGAGTTTCTCCTCTGAACTCTCCACTCTGACAGGACGGGGGTAAAGAAGAGTTTCTCCTCTGAACTCTCCACTCTGACAGGACGGGGTAAAGAAGAGTTTCTCCTCTGAACTCTCCACTCTGACAGGACGGGGGTAAAGAAGAGTTTCTCCTCTGAACTCTCCACTCTTACAGGACGGGGGTAAAGAAGGGTTTCTCCTCTGAACTCTCCACTCTGACAGGACGGGGGTAAAGAAGGGTTTCTCCTCTGAACTCTCCACTCTGACAGGATAGGGGTAAAGAAGAGTTTCTCCTCTGAACTCTCCACTCTGACAGGACGGGGGTAAAGAAGAGTTGCTCCTCTGAACTCTCCACTCTGACAGGATGGGAGTAAAGAAGAGTTGCTCCTCTGAACTCTCCAATCTGACAGGACCGGGGTAGAGAAGAGTTGCTCCTTTGAACTCTCCACTCTGACAGGACGGGGGTAAAGAAGAGTTTCTCCTCTGAACTCTCCACTCTGGCAGGACGGGGGTAAAGGAGAGTTTCTCCTCTGAACTCTCCAGTCTGACAGGACCGGGGTAAAGAAGAGTTGCTCCTCTGAACTCTCCACTCTGACAGGACAGGGATAAAGAAGAGTTTCTCCTCTGAACTCTCCACTCTGACAGGACGGGTAAAGAAGAGTTTCTCCTCTGAACTCTCCACTCTGACAGGACGGGGGTAAAGAAGGGTTTCTCCTCTGAACTCTCCACTCTTACAGGACGGGGTAAAGAAGAGTTTCTCCTCTGAACTCTCCACTCTGACAGGACGGGGGTAAAGAAGAGTTTCTCCTCTGAACTCTCCACTCTTACAGGACGGGGGTAAAGAAGGGTTTCTCCTCTGAACTCTCCACTCTGACAGGACGGGGGTAAAGAAGAGTTTCTCCTCTGAACTCTCCACTCTGACAGGATTGGAGTAAAGAAGAGTTGCTCCTCTGAACTCTCCACTCTGACAGGACGGGGGTAAAGAAGAGTTTCTCCTCTGAACTCTCCACTCTGACAGGACGGGGGTAAAGAAGAGTTGCTCCTCTGAATTCTCCACTCTGACAGGACGGGGGTAAAGAAGAGTTTCTCCTCTGAACTCTCCAATCTGACAGGACCGGGGTAAAGAAGAGTTGCTTCTCTGAACTCTCCACTCTGACAGGACGGGGGTAAAGAAGAGTTTCTCCTCTGAACTCTCCACTCTGACAGGACGGGGGTAAAGAAGAGTTGCTCCTCTGAACTCTCCACTCTGACAGGACGGGGGTAAAGAAGAGTTTCTCCTCTGAACTCTCCAATCTGACAGGACCGGGGTAAAGAAGAGTTGCTTCTCTGAACTCTCCACTCTGACAGGACGGGGGTAAAGAAGAGTTTCTCCTCTGAACTCTCCACTCTGACAGGACGGGGGTAAAGAAGAGTTTCTCCTCTGAACTCTCCACTCTGACAGGACGGGGGTAAAGAAGGGTTTCTCCTCTGAACTCTCCACTCTGACAGGACAGGGGTAAAGAATCGTTTCTCCTCTGAACTCTCCACTCTGACAGGACGGGGGTAAAGAAGAGTTTCTCCTCTGAACTCTCCACTCTGACAGGACGGGGGTAAAGAAGAGTTTCTCCTCTGAACTCTCCACTCTGACAGGACAGGGAGTGAAGAAGAGTTGCTCCTCTGAACTCTCCACTCTGACAGGACGGGGGTGAAGAAGAGTTGCTCCTCTGAACTCTCCACTCTGACAGGATAGGGGTAAAGAAGAGTTTCTCCTCTGAACTCTCCACTCTGACAGGACGGGGGTAAAGAAGAGTTTCTCCTCTGAACTCTCCACTCTGACAGGACGGGGGTAAAGGAGAGTTTCTCCTCTGAACTCTCCAGTCTGACAGGACCGGGGTAAAGAAGAGTTGCTCCTCTGAACTCTCCACTCTGACAGGACAGGGGTAAAGAAGAGTTGCTCCTCTGAACTCTCCACTCTGACAGGACAGGGGTAAAGAAGAGTTTCTCCTCTGAACTCTCCACTCTGACAGGACGGGAGTGAAGAAGAGTTGCTCCTCTGAACTCTCCACTCTGACAGGACGGGGGTAAAGAAGAGTTTCTCCTCTGATCTCCCCACTCTGACAGGACGGGGTAAAGAAGAGTTTCTCATCTGAACTCTCCACTCTGACAGGACAGGGGTAAAGAAGAGTCTCTCATGTGAACTCTCCACTCTGACAGGACGGGGGTAAAGAAGAGTCTCTCCTCTGAACTCTCCACTCTGACAGGACGGGGGTAAAGAAGAGTTTCTCCTCTGAACTCTCCACTCTGACAGGACGGGGTAAAGAAGAGTTTCTCCTCTGAACTCTCCACTCTGACAGGACGGGGGTAAAGAAGAGTTTCTCCTCTGAACTCTCCACTCTGACAGGACGGGGGTAAAGAAGGGTTTCTCCTCTGAACTCTCCACTCTGACAGGACAGGGGTAAAGAAGCGTTTCTCATCTGAACTCTCCACTCTGACAGGACAGGGGTAAAGAAGAGTTTCTCCTCTGAACTCTCCACTCTGACAGGACGGGGGTAAAGAAGGGTTTCTCCTCTGAACTCTCCACTCTGACAGGATAGGGGTAAAGAAGAGTTTCTCCTCTGAACTCTCCACTCTGACAGGACGGGGGTAAAGAAGAGTTGCTCCTCTGAACTCTCCACTCTGACAGGATGGGAGTAAAGAAGAGTTGCTCCTCTGAACTCTCCAATCTGACAGGACCGGGTTAAAGAAGAGTTGCTCCTTTGAACTCTCCACTCTGACAGGACGGGGGTAAAGAAGAGTTTCTCCTCTGAACTCTCCACTCTGACAGGACGGGGGTAAAGGAGAGTTTCTCCTCTGAACTCTCCAGTCTGACAGGACCGGGGTAAAGAAGAGTTGCTCCTCTGAACTCTCCACTCTGACAGGACAGGGATAAAGAAGAGTTTCTCCTCTGAACTCTCCACTCTGACAGGATAGGGGTAAAGAAGAGTTTCTCCTCTGAACTCTCCACTCTGACAGGACGGGGGTAAAGAAGAGTTGCTCCTCTGAACTCTCCACTCTGACAGGATGGGAGTAAAGAAGAGTTGCTCCTCTGAACTCTCCAATCTGACAGGACCGGGGTAGAGAAGAGTTGCTCCTTTGAACTCTCCACTCTGACAGGACGGGGGTAAAGAAGAGTTTCTCCTCTGAACTCTCCACTCTGGCAGGACGGGGGTAAAGGAGAGTTTCTCCTCTGAACTCTCCAGTCTGACAGGACCGGGGTAAAGAAGAGTTGCTCCTCTGAACTCTCCACTCTGACAGGACAGGGATAAAGAAGAGTTTCTCCTCTGAACTCTCCACTCTGACAGGACGGGTAAAGAAGAGTTTCTCCTCTGAACTCTCCACTCTGACAGGACGGGGGTAAAGAAGAGTTTCTCCTCTGAACTCTCCACTCTTACAGGACGGGGGTAAAGAAGGGTTTCTCCTCTGAACTCTCCACTCTGACAGGACAGGGGTAAAGAAGCGTTTCTCATCTGAACTCTCCACTCTGACAGGACAGGGGTAAAGAAGAGTTTGTCCTCTGAACTCTCCACTCTGACAGGATAGGGGTAAAGAAGAGTTTCTCCTCTGAACTCTCCACTCTGACAGGACGGGGGTGAAGAAGAGTTGCTCCTCTGAACTCTCCACTCTGACAGGATGGGAGTAAAGAAGAGTTGCTCCTCTGAACTCTCCACTCTGACAGGACGGGGGTAAAGAAGAGTTTCTCCTCTGAACTCTCCACTCTGACAGGACGGGGGTAAAGAAGAGTTGCTCCTCTGAACTCTCCACTCTGACAGGACGGGGGTAAAGAAGAGTTTCTCCTCTGAACTCTCCAATCTGACAGGACCGGGGTAAAGAAGAGTTGCTTCTCTGAACTCTCCACTCTGACAGGACGGGGGTAAAGAAGAGTTTCTCCTCTGAACTCTCCACTCTGACAGGACGGGGGTAAAGAAGAGTTTCTCCTCTGAACTCTCCACTCTGACAGGACGGGGGTAAAGAAGGGTTTCTCCTCTGAACTCTCCACTCTGACAGGACAGGGGTAAAGAAGCGTTTCTCCTCTGAACTCTCCACTCTGACAGGACGGGTAAAGAAGAGTTTCTCCTCTGAACTCTCCACTCTGACAGGACGGGAGTGAAGAAGAGTTGCTCCTCTGAACTCTCCACTCTGACAGGACGGGGGTAAAGAAGAGTTTCTCCTCTGATCTCCCCAGTCTGACAGGACGGGGTAAAGAAGAGTTTCTCATCTGAACTCTCCACTCTGACAGGACGGGGGTAAAGAAGAGTTTCTCATCTGAACTCTCCACTCTGACAGGACGGGGGTAAAGAAGAGTCTCTCCTCTGAACTCTCCACTCTGACAGGACGGGGGTAAAGAAGAGTTTCTCCTCTGAACTCTCCACTCTGACAGGACGGGGGTAAAGAAGAGTTTCTCCTCTGAACTCTCCAGTCTGACAGGACCGGGGTTAAGAAGAGTTGCTCCTCTGAACTCTCCACTCTGACAGGACAGGGGTGAAGAAGAGTTTCTCCTCTGAACTCTCCACTCTGACAGGACGGGTAAAGAAGAGTTTCTCCTCTGAACTCTCCACTCTGACAGGACGGGAGTGAAGAAGAGTTGCTCCTCTGAACTCTCCACTCTGACAGGACGGGGGTAAAGAAGAGTTTCTCCTCTGATCTCCCCACTCTGACAGGACGGGGTAAAGAAGAGTTTCTCATCTGAACTCTCCACTCTGACAGGACGGGGGTAAAGAAGAGTTTCTCATCTGAACTCTCCACTCTGACAGGACGGGGGTAAAGAAGAGTCTCTCCTCTGAACTCTCCACTCTGAGAGGACGGGGGTAAAAAAGAGTTGCTCCTCTGAACTCTCCACTGACAGGATAGGGGTAAAGAAGAGTTTCTCCTCTGAACTCTCCACTCTGACAGGACGGGGGTAAAGAAGAGTTGCTCCTCTGAACTCTCCACTCTGACAGGATGGGAGTAAAGAAGAGTTGCTCCTCTGAACTCTCCACTCTGATAGGACGGGGGTAAAGAAGAGTTTCTCCTCTGAACTCTCCACTCTGACAGGACGGGGGTAAAGAAGAGTTGCTCCTCTGAACTCTCCACTCTGACAGGACAGGGGTAAAGAAGAGTTTCTCCTCTGAACTCTCCAATCTGACAGGACCGGGGTAAAGAAGAGTTGCTTCTCTGAACTCTCCACTCTGACAGGACGGGGGTAAAGAAGAGTTTCTCATCTGAACTCTCCACTCTGACAGGACGGGGGTAAAGAAGCGTTTCTCCTCTGAACTCTCCACTCTGACAGGACGGAGGTAAAGAAGAGTTTCTCCTCTGAACTCTCCACTCTGACAGGACGGGGGTAAAGAAGGGTTGCTCCTCTGAACTCTCCACTCTGACAGGACGGGGGTAAATAAGAGTTTCTCATCTGAACTCTCCACTCTGACAGGACGGGGGTAAAGAAGAGTTTCTCATCTGAACTCTCCACTCTGACAGGACGGGGGTAAAGAAGGGTTGCTCCTCTGAACTCTCCACTCTGTCCCATCAGCCCTTATCACACACAGGACAGAAGATGACTGACAGCCACAGGAATACCCAGAGGTACAGGTTCTTCCTCAACACCTGCATACAGAACATCTCAGCCCAGTACAGATAATACTGTGGAGAAGTTACATTTAGAATGACTGATTTAGAATGTGTAGAGAATAGTAGTATTTTGCAGAGGCATCATGATTTTTCCTGCCTCAAATTTAGCCTTGAAGTAAACATGCAACTTTGCAAGTCATGGTGATTTAAATGCATGGCTCCCTAGGACCTAAATTATAGCTGTACTTTCCCAGCATATTGCAGTGTAATGAGTGTTGTGATGAGGGTTGTAGGGAGGTTTGCCTCAGCCGGCACGACACTGTGGCTTTAAGATGGATAGGTCAGCTGGGCACCCCAGGCAGCACAGCAGTGGCACTAATGACGTCTCCTCAACTCCCCCACCACCTGCCCCCCTACCACACACGCACGCACGCACGCACGCACGCACGCACGCACGCACGCACGCACGCACGCACGCACGCACACAGACTCAGACTCAGACTCAGACTCAGACTCAGACTCAGACACACACACACACAGACACACACACAGACACACACACACACACACACACACACACACACACACACACACACACACACACACACACACACACACACATACACACACACACACACACACACACACACCCGCACGCGTGCGCTGACCTCCTTGAGTAGGAAGGAGGAGGCTGCGAAGGCAAATGACCAGCCGTAGCGGTAGTTGAAGAACTGTTCAGGCTCCCTCGGTCTGTTCATCACCTCATCATTAATACTGGAGATGTAGAGCACCAGCCCCACCACCAGACTCAGGCCTGGAGAGGGAGGGAGGGAGGGAGGGAGGGAGGGAGGGAGGGAGAGAGAGAGGGAGAGAGAGAGAGAGAGAGAGGGAGAGAGGGAGAGAGGGAGGGAGAGAGGGAGAGAGGGAGAGAGACGGAGGGAGGAAGAGAAGGAGAGAGGGAGGGCGAAAGAGATGAGGGAGGGCGAGGGAGAGAAAGAGAAAGAGAGAGAAGGAGAGAGAGAGGTAGGGGGAGAGACAGAGAAAGGTGATAGAGGGAGCGAGAGAGAGAGGGAGGGGAGAGGGAGGGAGGGAGAGAAAGAGTAAGGGGAGAGGGAGAGAAAGAGGGAGGAAGAGAAGGAGGGAGGGAGGTGGGAGGGAGAGAAAGAGAGAGAAGGAGAGAGAGAGAGTGATAGAGGGAGAAAGAAGACATTAACGCTGACACCCAGAGAGAGAGAGAGCGAGAGAGCGAGAGCAACAGGACATTACCACTGACACCCTGAGAAAGAGAGGGAGAGAGAGAGAGAGAGCAGCAGGACATTACCACTGACACCCAGAGAGAGAGAGAGAGAGAGATGAACAGAGAGAGGGACAGAGAGAGCGAGAGAGCGAGAAGGAACATAACATTAACAATGACACTAAAAGAGAGAGAGAGAGAGATTACCATACGACAGACCACATATTCACCCTGCACACCCTAATTGACAAACAAACAAACCAAAACAAAGACAAAGTCTTCTCATGCTTAGTTGATTTCAAAAAAGCTTTTGCCTCAATTTGGCAAGTGATGCAGGGGGAAAAACATACATTATAAAATCCATGTACACAAACAACAAGTGCAAGGTTAAAATTGGCAAAAAACGAGTGTCACACCCTGGCCTTAGTTATCTTTGTTTTCTTTATTATTTTAGTTAGGTCAGGGTGTGACATGGGGGATGTAATTGTTTTGTATTGTCTAGGGGTTTTGTATGTTTATGGGGCAGTGTCTAGTCTAGGTGTATGTATGTCTATGGTTGCCTAGATTGGTTCTCAATTAGAGACAGCTGTCTATCGTTGTCTCTGATTGGGAACCATATTTAGGCAGCCATATTCATTAGGTAGTTCGTGGGTGATTGTCTATGTATATGTTGCATGTATGCACATTGTTTATATAGCTTCACGTTCGTCGGTTTGTTGTTTTGTTTAGTTTGTAAAGTGTTCTTCGTCTTCGTTATATTAAACGAGAAGATGTATTGTTATCACGCTGCGCCTTGGTCCTCTCTTCCACCATACTGTGCGCCTCAGCAGGCCAGAGTCTGCCGTCTGCCCAGCGCCGCCTGCGCTGCCCGTCTGCCCAGCGCCGCCTGCGCTGCCCGTCTGCTCAGCGCCGTCTGAGCTGTCCGTCTGCCCAGCGCCACCTGCGCTGCCCGTCTGCCCAGCGCCGTCTGAGCCGCCCGTCTGTCTGGAGCCGTCAGAGCCGCCCGTCTGTCCTGAGCCGTCAAAGCCGCCCGTCTTTCCTGAGCCGCTAGAGCCGTCCGTCAGTCAGGAGCCGCTAGAGCCGTCCGTCAGTCAGGAGCCGCCAGAGCCGCCGCCAGTCAGGAGCTGCCAGAGCCGCCCGCCAGTCAGGAGCTACCAGAGCCGCCCGCCAGTCAGGAGCCGCCCCTCAGTCAGGAGCCGCCCCTCAGTCCGGAGCCGCCCCTCAGTCCGGAGCTGCCCCTCAGTCCGGAGCTGCCCCTCAGTCCGGCGCTGCCCCTCAGTCCAGAGCTGCCCCTCCGTCCAGTGGCGCCCTCTAGGATGGTCTTCAGTCCGGGACTCGCTGTAAGGGTCCGCACCCGAGCCGCCCCCGAGACGCCGCCGTGAGAAGGCCCACCCGGACCCTCCCCTTCTGTGTCAGGTTTTGCGGCCGGAGTCCGCACCTTTGGGGGGGGGGGGGGTACTGTCACGCCCTGGCCTTAGTTATCTTTGTTTTCTTTATTATTTTAGTTAGGTCAGGGTGTGACATGGGGATGTAATTGTTTTGTATTGTCTAGGGGTTTTGTATGTTTATGGGGCAGTGTCTAGTCTAGGTGTATGTATGTCTATGGTTGCCTAGATTGGTTCTCAATTAGAGACAGCTGTCTATCGTTGTCTCTGATTGGGAACCATATTTAGGCAGCCATATTCATTAGGTAGTTCGTGGGTGATTGTCTATGTATATGTTGCATGTATGCACATTGTTTATATAGCTTCACGTTTGTCGGTTTGTTGTTTTGTTTAGTTTGTAAAGTGTTCTTCGCCTTCGTTATATTAAACGAGAAGATGTATTGTTATCATGCTGCGCCTTGGTCCTCTCTTCCACCATACGACGATCGTGACAACGAGCTGAGAGACAAGGCAAGAAGGGCCTTCTATGCCATCAAAAGGAACATAAAATTCGACATACCAATTAGGATCTGGCTAAAAATACTATAATCAGTTATAGAACCCATTGCCCTTTATGGTTGTGAGGTCTGGGGTCCGCTCACCAACCAAGAATTCACAAAATGGAACAAACAACAGATCGACACTCTGCATGCAGAATTCTGCAAAGAATATCCTCTGTGTACAACGTAAACCACCAAATAATGTATGCAGAGCAGAATTAGGCCAATACCTACTAATTATCAAAATCCAGAAAAGATCTGCTAAATTCTACAACCACCTAAAAGAAAGTGATTCCAAACCTTCCATAACAAAGCCATCACCTACAGAGAGATGAACCTGGAGAAGAGTCCCCTAAGCAAGCTGGTCCTGGGGCTCTGTTCACAAACACAAACAGACCCCACAGAGCCCCAGGACAGCAACACAATTAGACCCAACCAAATCATGAGAAAACAAAAAGATAATTACTTGACACATTGGAAATAATTACCAAAAAAACTGAGCAAACTAGAATGCTGTTTGGCCCTAAAAAGAGAGTACACAATGGCAGAATACCTGACCACTGTGACTGACCCCGAATTAAGGAAAGCTTTGACTATGTACAGACTCAGTGAGCATAGCCTTGCTATTGAGAGAGGCTGCCGTAGGCAGACCTGGCTCTCAAGAGAAGACAGGCTATGTGAACACTGCCCACAAAATGAGGTGGAAACTGAGCTGCACTTCCTAACCTCCTGCCAAATGTATGACCATATTAGAGACACATATTTCCATCAGATTACACAGATCCACAAAGAATTAGAAAACAAACCCAATTTTGATAAACTCCCATTTCTACTGGGTGAAATACCACAGTGTGCCATCACAGCAGCAAGATGTGTGACCTGTTGACACAAGAAGAGGGCAACCAGTGAATAACAAACACCATTGTAAATACAACCCATTTTTATGTTTATTTATTTTCCCTTTTGTACTATAACTATTTGCACATCGCTACAACACTGTATATAGACATAATATGACATTTGAAATGTCTTTATTCTTTTCGAACTTGTGTGTAATGTTTACTGTTCATTTTTATTGTTTATTTAACTTTTGATTATTATCTACTTCACTTGCTTTGGCAATGTTAACATATGCTTCCCATGCCAATAAAGCCCTTAAACTGAATTGTTTTGAGAGAGACAGAGAGAGTGAGGACTCCCCCATTCAAAATGATATGGTAGAGGACAGGACACTAAGCCAGTACCCTATAGCTGTGATGCTCTGTGTATGCTGTAAGACCTTTCTGTGGGATATAGACACAGAGCAGCTTTCAGTAAAGAGCTAGAGAAGACCTTCCTCATTGGAAAAACTCCACATGCAGCATTAAAATACCACTCTTCTGAGGAAACCATTTATACAACATTAAAATGCATGTGATGCCCCACATGTGGAGAATGTACAATTAGAACGCACGTAGAGCCACATACATATATGGTGTATGTACAATTAAAATGCATGTCATTCTGTCTGAGCATCTGTTCTGTACACCGGGAGCCTGTCAATCAGTATAGGCTGTGAATGTAAAAGGAAAGTGCATGGAAACCATGTCCTGTCAGTTATAATGTAGAGGTTCATCATCTTTACCTAAATAAGTAACACTGGCTTACTAAAATACACTCACTCACCCACATCCACAGACAGATAGATAGGAGAGAGAGAGAGAGAGAGAGAGAGAGAGAGAGAGAGAGAGAGAGAGAGAGAGAGAGAGAGAGAGAGAAATAATATACATGTTTTTCCTAACATATCATAGGTGAATTGTTATGTTTGACTGCCATTCTTGATATCTTCTCATCTCTCTCTCTTTCTTCCATAGAGAGAATAGGGAGTACCCTCATCACTGCTGCCTCCTGGTCAGGAGAGTGAACTACAAAGCAGAAAAGTCCCCAAACAGCTTCACAGAGGATAGATATTTCTCTGATTTACAATACAAAATACAGTACCAGTTTGGACACGCCTACTCATTCTAGGACTTTTCTTAATTTGTACTATTTTCAAAATGTCTACATTGTAGTGAAGACATCAACACTATAAAATAACACATATGGAATCATGTAGTAACAAAAAAAGTGTTAAACAAATCAAAATATGTTTTAGATTTTAGATTCTTCAAAGTAGACACCCTTTGCGTTGATGACAGGTTTGCACACCATTGGCATTCTCTCAACCAGCTTCACTTGGGATGCTTTTCCAACAGTCTTGAAGGAGTTCCCACATGCTGAGCACTTGTTGGCTGCTTTTCCTTCACTCTGCGGTCCAACTCATCCCAAACCATCTCAATTGGGTTGAGGTCAGCTGATTGTGGAGGCCAGGTTTCTGGATGTAGCACTCCATCACTCTCCTTCTTGGTCAAATAGCCCTTACACAGCCTGGTGGTGTGTTTTGGGTCATTGTCCTGTTGAAAAACAAATGATAGTCCCTCTAAGCGCAAACCAGATTGGATGGCGTATCGCTGCAGAATGCTGTGGTAGCCATGCTGGTTAAGTGTGCCTTGAATTCTAAATAAATCACAGACAGTGTCACCAGTAAAGCACCCCCACACCATCCCACCTCCTCCATGTTTCACGGTGGGAACCACACATGCGGAGATCATCCGTTCACCTACTCTGCGTCTCACAAAGACATGGTGGTTAAAACTAAAAATATCAAATTTGGACTCATCAGACCAAAGGACAGATGATTTCCACCGATCTAAAGTAATTTGCTCATGTTTCTTGGCCCAAGCAAGTATCTTCTTCTTATTGGTGTCCTTTTGATGTGGTTTCTTTGCAGCAATTCAGCCATGAACGCCAGATTTACACAAACTCCACTGAACAGTGGATGTTGAGATGTGTCTGTTACTTGAACTCTGTGAAGCATTCATTTGGGCAGCAATCTGAGGTGCAGTTAACTCTAATGAACTGCAGCAGAGGTAACTCTGGGTCTTCCTTTCCTTTGGCGGTCCCCATGAGCGCCAGTTTCATCATAGCGCTTGATGGTTTTTGCGACAGCACTTGAAGAAACTTTCAAAGTTCTTGAAATTTTCCGGATTGACTGACCTTCATGTCTTAAAGTAATAATGATTCTCGTTTCTCTTTGCTTATTTGAGCTGTTCTTCCATAATATGGACTTGGTATTTACCAAATAGGGCTATCTTCTGTATACCACCCCTACCTTGTCACAACACAACTGATTGGCTCAAAGGCATTAAGAAGAAATACCACAAATGAACTTTTAACAAGGCACAACTGTTAATTGAAATGCATTCCAGGTGACTACCTCATGAAGCTGGTTGAGAGAATACCAAGAGTCTGAAAAGCTGTCATCAAGGCAAAAGGGTGGCTACTTTGAAGAATCTGAAATATAAAATATATTTTGATTTGTTTAACACTGTTTTGGTTACTACATGATTCCATATGTGTTATTTCATAGTTTTTGATGTCTTCATTATTATTCTACATTGTAGAAAATAGTAAAATAAAGAAAAACCATGGAATGAGTAGGTGTGTCCAAACGTTTGACTGGTACTGTATGTAGACACATTTTAGAACGAACCATTGTCAACAGAAATTCCTGACGACACCAGTGATTGTTCTGCTCAACTTGACCTTATTCAGAGATATTATTTGCAGTAATAATGGTCAGACCCTGTTCAGGTGGTACAGGAGACATCCAAAAGTAAAAATAGAGCAATGATGGAGTGGCTAGGCTGAAACAGGATGAAGACAGAAGGGGCCAGATATGAATCATCACACACAGATAAGCCTTGTTCAAATTAACATGATTCAGGAGTGACAGAGGATATGGACACATACAGTAATAATCAAGGCCAGATGGAGTGGCCTATTTACCTGAGAGGATGAATTAAGGCAGTAATAATCAAGGCCAGATGGAGTGGCCTATCTACCTGAGAGGATGAATGAAGGCAGTAATAATCAAGGCCAGATGGAGTGGCCTATCTACCTGAGAGGATGAATGAAGGCAGTAATAATCAAGGCCAGGTGGAGTGGCCTATCTACCTGACAGGATGAAGGCAGTAATAATCAAGGCCAGATGGAGTGGCCTATCTACCTGAGAGGAGGAAGGCAGTAATAATAAAGGCCAGATGGAGTGGCCTATCTACCTGACAGGATGAAGGCAGTAATAATCAAGGCCAGATGGAGTGGCCTATGTACCTGAGAGGATGGATGAAGGCAGTAATAATCAAGGCCAGGTGGAGTGGCCTATCTACCTGACAGGATGAAGGCAGTAATAATCAAGGCCAGATGGAGTGGCCTATCTACCTGACAGGATGAAGGCAGTAATAATCAAGGCCTGATAGAGTGGCCTATCTACCTGACAGGATGAAGGCAGTAATAATCAAGGCCAGATGGAGTGGCCTATCTACCTGAGAGGATGAAGGCAGTAATAATCAAGGCCTGATAGAGTGGCCTATCTACCTGAGAGGATGAAGGCAGTAATAATCAAGGCCTGATAGAGTGGCCTATCTACCTGAGAGGAGGAAGGCAGTAATAATCAAGGCCAGATGGAGTGGCCTATCTACCTGAGAGGATGAAGGCAGTAATAATCAAGGCCAGATGGAGTGGCCTATCTACCTGAGAGGATGAAGGCAGTAATAATCAAGGCCTGATAGAGTGGGCTATCTACCTGAGAGGATGAAGAAGATCCCGGAGACGAAGGCCAGGATGGTGCGCTGGGGCCGGATGTGTCCGATGTTACTGATGACAAAGGCCGTGAAGACGAAGAGCAGAGACACCATGGGGAACGGAGTGGCCGTCCGCACCATCTCTACAGGGTCACAGTGTTAGAGGTCATGGCAGAGACACCATGGGGAACGGAGTGGCCGTCCGCACCATCTCTACAGGGTCACAGTGTTAGAGGTCATGGCAGAGACACCATGGGAAATTGAGTGGCTGTCCACACCATCTCTACAGGGTTACAGTGTTAGAGGTCATGGCAGAGACACCATGGGAAATTGAGTGGCTGTCCGCGCCATCTCTACAGGGTCACAGTGTTAGAGGTCATGGCAGAGACACCATGGGGAACGGAGTGGCTGTCCGCGCCATCTCTACAGGGTCACAGTGTTAGAGGTCATGGCAGAGACACCATGGGGAACGGAGTGGCCGTCCGCACCATCTCTACAGGGTCACAGTGTTAGAGGTCATGGCAGAGACACCATGGGGAACGGAGTGGCCGTCCGCACCATCTCTACAGGGTCACAGTGTTAGAGGTTAGAGGTCATAGCAGAAACACCATGGGGAACGGAGTGGCTGTCCACACCATCTCTACAGGGTCACAGTGTTAGAGGTTAGAGGTCATAGCAGAAACACCATGGGGAACGGAGTGGCTGTCCGCACCATCTCTACAGGGTCACAGTGTTAGAGGTCATAGCAGAGACACCATGGGGAACGGAGTGGCTGTCCGCACCATCTCTACAGGGTCACAGTGTTAGAGGTCATGGCAGAGACACCATGGGGAACGGAGTGGCCGTCCGCACCATCTCTACAGGGTCACAGTGTTAGAGGTCATGGCAGAAACACCATGGGGAACGGAGTGGCTGTCCGCACCATCTCTACAGGGTCACAGTGTTAGAGGTCATGGCAGAGACACCATGGGGAACGGAGTGGCTGTCCACACCATCTCTACAGGGTCACAGTGTTAGAGGTCATGGCAGAGACACCATGGGGAACGGAGTGGCTGTCCGCACCATCTCTACAGGGTCACAGTGTTAGAGGTTAGAGGTCATAGCAGAGACACCATGGGGAACGGAGTGGCTGTCCACACCATCTCTACAGGGTCACAGTGTTAGAGGTCATAGCAGAGACACCATGGGGAACGGAGTGGCCGTCCGCACCATCTCTACAGGGTCACAGTGTTAGAGGTCATGGCAGAGACACCATGGGGAACGGAGTGGCTGTCCGCACCATCTCTACAGGGTCACAGTGTTAGAGGTCATGGCAGAGACACCATGGGGAACGGAGTGGCCGTCCGCACCATCTCTACAGGGTCACAGTGTTAGAGGTTAGAGATCATGGCAGAGACACCATGGGGAACGGAGTGGCTGTCCGCACCATCTCTACAGGGTCACAGTGTTAGAGGTCATGGCAGAGACACCATGGGGAACGGAGTGGCTGTCCACACCATCTCTACAGGGTCACAGTGTTAGAGGTCATGGCAGAGACACCATGGGGAACGGAGTGGCTGTCCACACCATCTCTACAGGGTCACAGTGTTAGAGGTTAGAGGTCATGGCAGAAACACCATGGGGAACGGAGTGGCTGTCCACGCCATCTCTACAGGGTCACAGTGTTAGAGGTCATGGCAGAAACACCATGGGGAACGGAGTGGCTGTCCACACCATCTCTACAGGGTCACAGTGTTAGAGGTCATGGCAGAAACACCATGGGGAACGGAGTGGCTGTCCACACCATCTCTACAGGGTCACAGTGTTAGAGGTCATGGCAGAGACACCATGGGGAACGGAGTGGCTGTCCACACCATCTCTACAGGGTCAAAGTGTTAGAGGTCATGGCAGAGACACCATGGGGAACGGAGTGGCCGTCCGCACCATCTCTACAGGGTCACAGTGTTAGAGGTCATGGCAGAGACACCATGGGGAACGGAGTGGCTGTCCACACCATCTCTACAGGGTCACAGTGTTAGAGGTCATGGCAGAAACACCATGGGGAACGGAGTGGCCGTCCGCACCATCTCTACAGGGTCACAGTGTTAGAGGTCATGGCAGAAACACCATGGGGAACGGAGTGGCCGTCCGCACCATCTCTACAGGGTCACAGTGTTAGAGGTTAGAGGTCTTAGCAGATACACCATGGGAAATTGAGTGGCTGTCCACGCCATCTCTACAGGGTCACAGTGTTAGAGGTCATGGCAGAAACACCATGGGGAACGGAGTGGCTGTCCACACCATCTCTACAGGGTCACAGTGTTAGAGGTTAGAGGTCATGGCAGAGACACCATGGGGAACGGAGTGGCTGTCCGCACCATCTCTACAGGGTCACAGTGTTAGAGGTTAGAGGTCATGGCAGAGACACCATGGGAAATTGAGTGGCTGTCCGCGCCATCTCTACAGGGTCACAGTGTTAGAGGTTAGAGGTCATGGCAGAGACACCATGGGGAACGGAGTGGCTGTCCGCACCATCTCTACAGGGTCACAGTGTTAGAGGTTAGAGGTCATGGCAGAGACACCATGGGGAACGGAGTGGCTGTCCGCACCATCTCTACAGGGTCGCAGTGTTAGAGGTCATGGCAGAGACACCATGGGGAACGGAGTGGCTGTCCACACCATCTCTACAGGGTCACAGTGTTAGAGGTTAGAGGTCATGGCAGAAACACCATGGGGAACGGAGTGGCTGTCCACACCATCTCTACAGAGTCGCAGTGTTAGAGGTCATGGCAGAGGCACCATGGGGAATTGAGTGGCTCTCCACACCATCTCTACAGGGTCACAGTGTTAGAGGTCATGGCAGAGACACCATGGGGAACGGAGTGGCCGTCCGCACCATCTCTACAGGGTCACAGTATTAGAGGTCAAATGTTATGCGCTAACCATAATAGAGAGCAATAGTAATGGCGTCTTTTTGTAGGCATCAACTTCGCCATGGCTCATTGGCCAAAGCCTATGGGGAAATTAATTGGGTTTTTGGATAAACGCCAAAAATAAGGTATGTTGCAAACACAGGCTTAGGGAGACCTTACACGTTTTGTTCTATGAGATAATTATCAGCTAACGCCACTTTTGGGGAATTTTTAAGCATTTACAGTTGAAGTCGGAAGTTTACATACACCTTAGCCAAATACATTAAAACTCAGTTTTTCACAATTCATGACATTTAATCCTAGCAAAAATCTCTGTTTTAGGTCAGTTAGGATCACCACTTTATTTTAAGAATGTGAAATGTTAGAATAATAGTAGAGAGAATGATTCATTTCAGATTTTATTTCTTTCATCACATTCCCAGCGGGTCAGAAGTTTACATACACTCAATTAGTATTTGGTAGCGTTGCCTTTAAATTGGTTAACTTGGGTCAAATGTTTCGGATAGCCTTCCACAGGCTTCCCACAATAAGTTGGGTGAATTTTGGCCCATTCCTCCTGACAGAGCTGGTGTAACTGAGTCAGGTTTGTAGGCCTCCTTGCTCGCACACGCTTTTTCAGTTCTGCCCACAAATTTTCTATGGGATTGAGATCAGGGCTTTGTGGTGGCCACTCCAATACCTTGACTTTGTTGTCCTTAAGCCATTTTGCTACAACTTTGGAATTATGCTTGGGGTCATTGTCCATTTGGAAGACCCATTTGCGGCCAAGCTTTAACTTCCTGACTGATGTCTTGAGATGTTGCTTCAATATATCCACATAATTGTCCTGCCTCATGATGCCATCTATTTTGTGAAGTGCACCAGTCCCTCCTGCAGCAAAGCACCCCCACAACATGATGCTGCCACCCCCGTGCTTCACGGTTGGGATGGTGTTCTTCGGCTTGCAAGCCTCCCCCTTTTTCCTCCAAACATAACGATGGTCATTATGGCCAAACAGTGCCATTTTTGTTTCATCAGACCAGAGGACATTTCTCCAAAAAGTACGATCTTTGTCGCCATGTGCAGTTTCAAACCGTAGTCTGTCTTTTTCCGCGGTTTTGGAGCAGTGGCTTCTTCCTTGCTGAGCGGCCATTCAGGTTATGTCAATATAGGACTCGTTTTACTGTGGATATAGATACTTTTGTACCTGTTTCTTCCAGCATCTTCACAAGGTCCTTTGCTGTTGTTCTGGGATTGATTTTCACTTTTCGCACCAAAGTACATTCATCTCTAGGAGACAGAACGCGTCTCCTTCCTGAGCGGTATGACGGCTGCGTGGTCCCATGGTGTTTATACTTGCGTACTATTGTTTGTACAGATGAACGTGGCACCTTCAGACATGTGGAAACTGCTCCCAAGGATGAACCAGACTTGAGGAGGTCTACAATTGTTTTTCTGAGGTCTTAGCTGATTTATTTTGATTTTCCCATGCTGTGAAGCAATGATGCACTGAGTTTGAAGGTAGTCCTTGAAATACATCCACAGGTACACTTTCAATTGACTCAAATGATGTCAACTAGCCTATCAGAAGCTTCTAAAGCCATGATATCATTTTCTGGAATTTTCCAAGTTGTTTAAAGGCACAGTCAACTTAGTGTATGTAAACCTCTGACCCACTGGAATTGTGATACAGTGAATTATAAGTGAAATAATCTGTTTAGAAACAATTGTTGGAAAATTTACTTGTGTCATGCACAAGGTAGATGTCCTAACCGACTTGCCAAAACTATAGTTTGTTCACAAGAAATTTGTGGAGTGGATGAAAAATGAATTTCAATGACTCCAACCTAAGTGTACGTAAACTTCCGACTTCAACTGTATGTAATCATAACGAACACATAAATTACATAAAGGCTTCATAATAATTAATACATGCCATGTTAACTGACTGTTATTATCTCATAGAACAAAATATATAAGATCTCCTAAGCCTGTGTTAACCATAGAACTTATTTTTTTCTCTGTTTATCCAAAACCCCTCCAAAACCCCAATTCATTTCCCCATAGGCTTTGGCCAACGAGCCATTAATGGCTGAACAAACCAGAGGTAACTCATTCCCGTTTTTTAGGGCTACAAGTTGGTGAGCTCTATGCGCGTGCAGTGTAAAGCTGTAAGTGTAGGGTACAGTATACTCACTCAGAATATTAGCAGTATTCTCTGTGGTGATCTCTATCTCTGGCTCAGTGAAATACTCTGACGCCACACATCTCCCGTTCTCTGTCCCTGAGAGAGAAGGGAAAGAAAGAGGAGTGTATAAAATGGAGGCTTGCATGAGAAAGAGAGAGGGAGGCAGATACATACATACAGGTGTGGACTGGGACCAAAAATCTGTCCTACCATTTCTAACGCAATGGACCATTTTTCTTTGAGGCCCCCACACCGGCCCATTTTGTTATTTGAGGCCCCCATGTTGTGCCAGTTAATTATCATTTTGCACAAAGAAAACAAGTTAGGCAAAAAATGGACCAGCCCATCTGGCATTTGCCCAAAATGCCAGACGGCCAGTCCGCTCCTGCATACGTCAATGAAAAAATAATACAGTATATAACATTGAGATTGTGAAGTTGCACAGATATAAGGTCCGTTTTGCATTTTCCCCTAATGGTTAAGGTTCAGATTTAGAAGGAGTGAACTGATCCTAGATGAACTATGGCTAATTCTACCCAGAGCAGATTGGTCAGGTCACCACTGCTATTGAGGGTCAGAGGTCATATGTACCAGCCACGAAGCAGACCCTCCAGAGGCCAGAGTGCAGGGCCATCTTGACCTCCATGCTCTGGTTCTGCTGCAGCACGATGCCCTCCTCCATCAGCAGCCAGTAGTCTGTAGACACAGCCACTCCGACCAGCAGCAGACCACACGCCCCAAACACCGTGGACAGGATGGTCAGCGCTCTGCTGCTGCACGAACTCATCTAGAGACAGAGGGAGAGCGGGAGGAGAGGAGGGAGAGGAGGGAGGGAGAACGAGAGAGACCAAGGATAAGTCAGACCTATTGCATGAAGTCTTCAGAGAGGAGCGAGAGACAAAGCAAAGAGAGAGACAGAGAACTCTTTTAATTTTAAGTCAGACTTTTAGATTAAACTCATTTACAGAGAGAGAGAAAGAGAGAGGGAGGCAGACAGATACCTCGTTCAGAAGTCATGCTGAGAGAAAGAGAGAGGGAGGCAGACAGATACCTCGTTCAGAAGTCATGCTGAGAGAAAGAGAGAGGGAGGCAGACAGATACCTCGTTCAGAAGTCATGCTGAGAGAAAGAGAGAGGGAGGCAGACAGATACCTCGTTCAGAAGTCATGCTGAGAGAAAGAGAGAGGGAGGCAGACAGATACCTCGTTCAGAAGTCATGCTGAGAGAAAGAGAGAGGGAGGCAGACAGATACCTGGTTCAGAAGTCATGCTGAGAGAAAGAGAGAGGGAGGCAGACAGATACCTGGTTCAGAAGTCATGCTGAGAGAAAGAGAGAGGGAGGCAGACAGATACCTGGTTCAGAAGTCATGCTGAGAGAAAGAGAGAGGGAGGCAGACAGATACCTGGTTCAGAAGTCATGCTGAGAGAAAGAGAGAGGGAGGCAGACAGATACCTCGTTCAGAAGTCATGCTGAGAGAAAGAGAGGGAGGCAGACAGATACCTCGTTCAGAAGTCATGCTGAGAGAAAGAGAGAGGGAGGCAGACAGATACCTGGTTCAGAAGTCATGCTGAGAGAAAGAGAGAGGGAGGCAGACAGATACCTGGTTCAGAAGTCATGCTGAGAGAAAGAGAGAGGGAGGCAGACAGATACCTCGTTCAGAAGTCATGCTGAGAGAAAGAGAGAGGGAGGCAGACAGATACCTGGTTCAGAAGTCATGCTGAGAGAAAGAGAGAGGGAGGCAGACAGATACCTGGTTCAGAAGTCATGCTGAGAGAAAGAGAGAGGGAGGCAGACAGATACCTGGTTCAGAAGTCATGCTGAGAGAAAGAGAGAGGGAGGCAGACAGATACCTGGTTCAGAAGTCATGCTGAGAGAAAGAGAGAGGGAGGCAGACAGATACCTGGTTCAGAAGTCATGCTGAGAGAAAGAGAGAGGGAGGCAGACAGATACCTCGTTCAGAAGTCATGCTGAGAGAAAGAGAGAGGGAGGCAGACAGATACCTGGTTCAGAAGTCATGCTAAGAGAAAGAGAGAGGGAGGCAGACAGATACCTGGTTCAGAAGTCATGCTAAGAGAAAGAGAGAGGGAGGCAGACAGATACCTCGTTCAGAAGTCATGCTGAGAGAAAGAGAGAGGGAGGCAGACAGATACCTGGTTCAGAAGTCATGCTAAGAGAAAGAGAGAGGGAGGCAGACAGATACCTGGTTCAGAAGTCATGCTGAGAGAAAGAGAGAGGGAGGCAGACAGATACCTGGTTCAGAAGTCATGCTGAGAGAAAGAGAGAGGGAGGCAGACAGATACCTCGTTCAGAAGTCATGCTGAGAGAAAGAGAGAGGGAGGCAGACAGATACCTCGTTCAGAAGTCATGCTGAGAGAAAGAGAGAGGGAGGCAGACAGATACCTCGTTCAGAAGTCATGCTGAGAGAAAGAGAGAGGGAGGCAGACAGATACCTCGTTCAGAAGTCATGCTGAGAGAAAGAGAGAGGGAGGCAGACAGATACCTGGTTCAGAAGTCATGCTGAGAGAAAGAGAGAGGGAGGCAGACAGATACCTGGTTCAGAAGTCATGCTGAGAGAAAGAGAGAGGGAGGCAGACAGATACCTGGTTCAGAAGTCATGCTGAGAGAAAGAGAGAGGGAGGCAGACAGATACCTCGTTCAGAAGTCATGCTGAGAGAAAGAGAGAGGGAGGCAGACAGATACCTGGTTCAGAAGTCATGCTGAGAGAACGAGAGAGGGAGGCAGACAGATACCTGGTTCAGAAGTCATGCTGAGAGAACGAGAGAGGGAGGCAGACACATACCTCGTTCAGAAGTCATGCTGAGAGAAAGAGAGAGGGAGGCAGACAGATACCTCGTTCAGAAGTCATGCTGAGAGAACGAGAGAGGGAGGCAGACAGATACCTGGTTCAGAAGTCATGCTGAGAGAAAGAGAGAGGGAGGCAGACAGATACCTGGTTCAGAAGTCATGCTGAGAGAAAGAGAGAGGGAGGCAGACAGATACCTCGTTCAGAAGTCATGCTGAGAGAAAGAGAGAGGGAGGCAGACAGATACCTCGTTCAGAAGTCATGCTGAGAGAAAGAGAGAGGGAGGCAGACAGATACCTGGTTCAGAAGTCATGCTGAGAGAAAGAGAGAGGGAGGCAGACAGATACCTGGTTCAGAAGTCATGCTGAGAGAAAGAGAGAGGGAGGCAGACAGATACCTGGTTCAGAAGTCATGCTGAGAGAAAGAGAGAGGGAGGCAGACAGATACCTGGTTCAGAAGTCATGCTGAGAGAAAGAGAGAGGGAGGCAGACAGATACCTGGTTCAGAAGTCATGCTGAGAGAAAGAGAGAGGGAGGCAGACAGATACCTGGTTCAGAAGTCATGCTGAGAGAAAGAGAGAGGGAGGCAGACAGATACCTGGTTCAGAAGTCATGCTGAGAGAAAGAGAGAGGGAGGCAGACAGATACCTGGTTCAGAAGTCATGCTGAGAGAAAGAGAGAGGGAGGCAGACAGATACCTGGTTCAGAAGTCATGCTGAGAGAAAGAGAGAGGGAGGCAGACAGATACCTGGTTCAGAAGTCATGCTGAGAGAAAGAGAGAGGGAGGCAGACAGATACCTGGTTCAGAAGTCATGCTGAGAGAAAGAGAGAGGGAGGCAGACAGATACCTGGTTCAGAAGTCATGCTGAGAGAAAGAGAGAGGGAGGCAGACAGATACCTGGTTCAGAAGTCATGCTGAGAGAAAGAGAGAGGGAGGCAGACAGATACCTGGTTCAGAAGTCATGCTGAGAGAAAGAGAGAGGGAGGCAGACAGATACCTGGTTCAGAAGTCATGCTGAGAGAAAGAGAGAGGGAGGCAGACAGATACCTCGTTCAGAAGTCATGCTGAGAGAAAGCGTTTGTTTCTCTACCACCCTTTGTAATATTAACCACTACACACCATGTCAGGGGCTACAGTAGCTTGAACACTACACCAACACACACGCACGCACGCACGCACGCACGCACGCACGCACGCACGCACGCACGCACGCACGCACGCACGCACGCACGCACGCACGCACGCACGCACGCACGCACGCACACACACACACACACACACACACACACACACACCCTTAGAAAAAAATAATGAGTCTGATACATGTGGTTTTCGAACAAAAATGTACATTTTTCAGGTGTTTTCCCTCATGATTTTTTTTTTACGTGTTTATTTTTTTACCACTTCCAATTACATCTGAGGGGTATTCCAGAAATATGGTTTAACAAATTCAGGATTTCCTGAACATATCAGGCTTGTCTTAACCAGATGAGGAAGTCCAGGATTACTTGGTTCCATAACCGCTGCTTTTCGTTTAAGTTATTAGGCTGAAGTGAAGCGCAGATTGGTTGATCAACTGGCGCGTGCACGCAACATTCAAAAAGGTCCTCATGTCAATGACAGAAAAAATGACAGATATGGAGTCAAAAGACAGAGCCCAATATTTCAAAAGTCTAGAACAAGAAACAATTGTAAAACACAACGAATATGTTCAGATATTTCTCCCAAAAGTAATACATCTGCCGCCGCAAAAGCCAGAGAGGGAGCCTGACAGAAAACTGCAGACAGTGTTAAATGGTTCCAATATCTAATAGGCCTAGTTTACACATATGGCTAATTAGGAACAATGCTTTCACTTTATAGAGCACTTTTATTGCAACGCGGGTGATATTACGTGTTAAGGCTATGGCCTAATATGTAAATTGAAGTAACCTATGTCACAATTGCAATGGTAGGCCCATTCCATAGCCTATATAGGATGAATACTAATGTATTGAATTCATAGAGTGCTTCTCATGACAACACGGGCAGCAATGTTGTTCAATGTTTAGTTGTAACCCCATGGGAGTCAGATCATCCGACAAAAGAAGGAAGGAAGATCCTTGAATTCAATGACTGTTTGTGAAAGTGATTTTGTTTGGTGGAAGTTTAGGCTACAGTATTCAGTAGCGAACTGTTTGTTTATGCTGTTACAATTGTTTCTATTCACGTATACTCCTTCATTTGGTCCAGAGGGTGTTTGAATGGGAGATATGTGTCCATCTATAGCACCAATGATGTTTGGAAAATCTGCGGGATGAATTAGGCGAGGTATTATTTTTATTATGTTGCCTAGGTTGATTAATTTGAGATTAGCAAACCATCGCTGGCAGTCAACTGATCGCAGCCTGCTGTACTTACAATTCTGTAAAAGTTCTCCTTGATTATATGGACAACTTGATGGCCAGGGAATGCAACACAGACATAAAAAAATATCTTCAATGAGAGGCAGACTTCTTCCGGCTCTACACACCGTTACCTTGCCATATAGTTCAGCATCGCCCACATTGTACAGGACATTTCCAGTGGCAAGAAAATCTCTAAGCAATACACATAGTTTGTATAGCAGTCAACGCGAAACCGCGGAAAAACGATAACGTTCAAAAATACATTTTTCTGAATGATCTAAAGGATGTATTTGAGGTCCAATAATAATTTGTTCCCTTTGTAAAGTAAGGCGAACAATGCAGGCTCCGATGTCAAGTGGATTTTCCAAGGAGACAGGCCATAGTGAAGAACAAGAATCTGGTGATAAGGCTCTCTTTCAAGCTCTCTTTCTGGAGGCGGTAATTCCGAGATTGCACAAATTCTGGTTTGACAGATCTCGCTAAATCACTAATCCGGCTTTTTGGTATACCCGTCTGGTCTCCCATTTGGGGACCAACCAGAAACGACCCTGCTTAGCTTCAGAGGCAAACCAGCAGTGGGATGCAGGGTACCATGATGCTGGAATGTGCCAAAAATTGAAAAAAGGTTGTCTCTGATTGAGAACCATACTTAGGTTCCCCTTTTTCCCACCTGTCTTTGTGGGAAGTTGACTTTGTTTGTGGCACATAGCCCTTTAGCTTCATGGTTGTTTTGGATTGTTTATTGTTTTTGTCGGCATCATATAAATAAAGGAATATGTACGCTCACCACACTGCACCTTGGTCTACTTCTGTTGACGGCCGTGACAGAACCTCCCACCAACAAGGGACCAAGCAGCGTGGTAAGGGGAAGCAGCGCTATCTGGAGAAATGGACATGGGAGGAGATACTGCACGGTAAGGGACCCTGGAGGCAGGCTGGGGAGTATCGCCGTCCACGGGAGGAACTGGAGGCAGCGAAAGCAGAGCGGCAGCGTTACGAGGGAACACGGCTAGCAAGGAAGCCCGAGAGGCAGCCCCCAATTTTTTTTGGGGGGGGGGGGGGGCACACAGGGGGTTTGGCTGAGTCAGGTTGGAGACCTGAGCCAACTCCCCGTGCTTACCGTGGCGAGCGTTGTACTGGTCAGGCACCGTGTTATGCGGTGGAGCGCACGGTGTCTCCAGTACACGTTCTTAGCCCGGTGCGCTACATTCCAGCTCCCCGCATCTGCCGGGCTAGGCTGAGCATCCAGCCCTGCTCTCCAGACCTCCAGTGCGCCTCCTCGGCCCAGTATATCCTGCGCCGGCTCTGCGCACTGTGTCTCCGGTACGTCTGCACAGCCCAGTGCGTCCTGTGCCAGCGCCGCGCATGTGCAGGGTGAAGATAACCACCCAGCCAGGACGGGTTGTGCAGGCTCTAAGCTCGAGACCTCCAGTGCGCCTCCACGGCCCAGTGTATCCGGTGCCTCTGCCAAGGACAAGGCCTCCTGTATGTCTCTCCAGCCTGGTGAGTCCTGTGCCTGCGCCCAGAACTAATCCTCCTGTATGTCTCCCCAGCCTGGTGAGCCCTGTGGCAGTTCCACGTACCAGACTGCCCATACGTCTCCTCACTCAAGTGATGATCCATGGCAAGAAGCCTCCAGTGATGATCCATGGCAAGAAGCCTCCAGTGATGATCCATGGCACGAAGCCTCCAGTGATGATCCATGGCACGAACCATTAGTGTGATAAATGAGAAACTGAGCGTAGACTGGAAGCTCATCTCTGACGAAGACAGTTACTCAGAAACAACATTGAGGACCACTGAACCAAATGACTCTTCATGGTGATGTGAGGACACAATGGACAAGAGCAGTGTACAATATACATGAGGCGATTGTGTCTCAAATGGGTGATGAATGAACACACAGGGTGAATTAACACACACACCCAGCGTGCTGACTGGGGAGGGAGGATATGCAGTGCAGTCTTGGCCAGTCAACAAGCACTAAGGCCTGGAAAGTGCATGTCGGAATAACAATGGAACCTGTGTGTGTGCTTGTTAATGATCATTAACTTGGCCCTCATCATCCCTCTGCCCTTTGACCTTTTCTGCAATTGGTTCCCAAATGGATGTGTAATAACTCCTTTTTAGCAACAACATGACATGTTTGTGTGCCCTTACAAAAAAGTGAGGATAATCCACAACAGCAAATCAATAGTATAAATAACATATGCATGTAGAGTTTTGCTAGCCGTTTCCATAGTTATCCTTTCAGTGCTACCCATCCCGGATCCGGGAGCATCCTCATCAAAAAAGCTGACTAGCATAGCCTAGCCTAACGGGACAGGGATATCATATAATATAATTTCATGAAATCACAAGTCCAATACAGCAAATGAAAGATAAACATCTTGTGAATCCAGCCTTCATTTCCGATTTTTAAAATGTTTTACAGCGAAAACACAATATGTATTTATATTAGCTAACCACAATAGCCAAACACACAACGCCATGTTTTCACCATGTTTCCACCGCATAGGTAGCTTTCACAAAACCCAGAAATAGAGATAAAATTAATCACTAACCTTGAACAACTTCATCAGATGACAGTCTTATAACATCATGTTATACAATACATTTATGTTTTGTTCGAAAATGTGCATATTTGAGGTATAAATCGTAGTTTTACATTGCAGCCACCATCACAAATAGCACCAAAGCAGCCAGAATAATTACAGAGAGCAACGTGAAATACATAAATGCTCATCCTAAAACATTTATGAAAAATACATGGTGTACAGCAAATGAAAGATAAACATCTTGTGAATCCAGCCAATATTTCCTATTTTTTAAGTGTTTTACAGCGAAAACACAATATAGAATTATATTAGCTTACCACAATAGCCAAACACACAACGCCATTTATTCACCGCCAACATAGCTTTCGCAAAAACCAGCAATAGAGATAAAATTAATCACTAACCTTTGGACAACTTCATCAGATGACAGTCTTATAACATCATGTTATACAATACATGTATGTTTTGTTCGAAAATGTGCATATTTAGAGCTGCAAATCGTGGTTATACATTGTGAATACCTAGCAACAATTCACTAAAATCTCCGGAGATATTTTGGACAGTCACCTAATCTAACCAAAGAACTCATCATAAACTTTACATAAAAATACTTGTTGTATGTGTCACGTCCTGACCATAGTTCTTATGTGTTTTGCTTGTTTAGTGTTGGTCAGGACGTGAGCTGGGTGGGAATTCTATGTTGTGTGTCTAGTTTGTCTGTTTCTGTGTGGTTCTCAATCAGAGGCAGCTGTCAATCGTTGTCCCTGATTGAGAATCATATATAGGTGGCTTGTTTTGTGTTGGGGATTGTGGGTGGTTGTCTTCTGTCTTTGTGTTCTGCACCAGATAGGACTGTCTCGGTTTTCACATTTGTTATTTTGTATTTTGTATAGTGTTCACGTTATTGTCTCTTCTTTATTAAATCATGTTGAACACTAGCCGCGCTGCATTTTGGTCCTCTCCTTCATCCCAGGAAGAAAACCGTTACAGAACCACCCACCTAACTCGGACCAAGCAGCGTGGCTACGGGCAGCAGCAGCGGCCCACTACACAGGACTCCTGGACATGGGTGGAAATTCTAGACGGTAAAGGACTCTGGGCAGAGCCAGAGGAGTATCACCGCCCCAAAGCAGAGCTGGAGGCAGCAAAAGCGGAGAGGCGGCGTTTCGAGGAGCTAGCTCGGCAGCAGGAGCCGGATTTGGGTTACACCACTTGGGAGGAAATAGACAGGTGGTCGGTTGACCCAGGGAGAGTGCCGGAGCCCGCCTGGGATTCGATGGAGCAATGTGCGGAGGGATACCGGCGAATGAGGTTAGCACGACGACGCGGTAAGAAGCCCGAGAAGAAATCCCAAAAATTTCTTGGGGGGGGGGGGGGGGGGGGGCGAAAGGGTAGTGTGGCGAAGGCAGGTAGGAAACCTGCGCCCACTTCCCATGCTTACCGTGGAGAGCGGGAGTACGGGCAGACACCGTGTTATGCGGAAGAGCGCACGGTGTCTCCTGTACGTGTGCATAGCCCGGTGCGGGTTATTCCACCTCCCCACACTGGCCGGGCTAGATTGAGCATTGAGCCAAGTGCCATGAAGCCGGCTCAACATATCTGGCCTCCAGTACGTCTCCTCGGGCCAGTGTACATGGCACCAGCCTTACGAATGGTGTCCCCGGTTCGCCAACACAGCCCAGTGCGGGTTATTCCACCTCCCCGCACTGGACGGGCTACGGGGAGCATTCAACCAGGTAAGGTTGGGCAGGCTCGGTGCTCAAGGGAGCCAGTACGCCTGCACGGTCCGGTATATCCGGCGCCACCTTCCCGCCCCAGCCCAGTACCACCAGTGCCTACACCACGCACCAGGCTTCCAGTGTGTCTCCAGAGCCCTGTTCCTCCTCCACGCACTCTCCCTGTGGTGCGTGTCTCCAGCCCAGTACCTCCAGTTTTGGCACCATGCACCAAGCCTCCTGTGCATCTCCAGAGCCCTGTACGCACTGTTCCTTCTCCCCGCACTCGCCCTGAGGTGCGTGCCTTCAGCCCGGTACCACCAGTGCCGGTACAACGCACCAGGCCTATAGTGCGCATCGAGAGTCCAGTGTGCCCTGTTCCTGCTCCCCGCACTAGCCTTGAGGTGCGTGTCTCCAGTCCGGTACCACCAGTTCCGGCACCACGCACCAGGCCTACTGTGCGCCTTCAGCAGGTCAGAGTCATCCGTCTGCCCAGCGCCATCTGAGCCATCCGTCTGCCCAGCGCCATCTGAGCCATCCGTCTGCCCAGCGCCATCTGAGCCATCCGTCTGCCCAGCGCCATCTGAGCCATCCGTCTGCCCAGCGCCATCTGAGCCATCCGTCTGTCCCGAGCCATTAGAGCCGTTCGTCAGTCAGGAGCCGCTAGAGCCGTCCGTCAGTCAGGAGCTGCCAGAGCCGCCAGCCAGTCAGGAGCTGCCAGAGCCGCCAGCCAGTCAGGAGCTGCCAGAGCCGCCAGCCAGTCAGGAGCTGCCAGAGCCGCCAGCCAGTCAGGAGCTGCCAGAACCGCCAGCCAGTCAGGAGCTGCCAGAGCTGCCAGCCAGTCAGGAGCCGCCAGCCAGTCAGGAGCCGCCCTCCAGTCATGAGCTGCCCTCCAGTCATGAGCCGCCCTCCAGTCATGAGCCGCCCTCCAGTCATGAGCTGCCTTCCAGTCATGAGCTGCCTTCCAGTCAGGAGCTGCCCTCCAGTCATGAGCTGCCCTCCAGTCATGAGCTGCCCTCCAGTCATGAGCTGCCCTCCAGTCATGAGCTGCCTTCCAGTCATGAGCTGCCTTCCAGTCATGAGCTGCCTTCCAGTCAGGAGCTGCCTTCCAGTCAGGAGCTGCCTTCCAGTCAGGAGCTGCCCTCCAGTCAGGAGCTGCCCTCCAGTCATGAGCTGCCCTCCAGTCATGAGCTGCCCTCCAGTCATGAGCTGCCCCTCAGCCCGGAGCTGCCATTAGTCCGGAGCTGCCTCTCTGTCCGGAGCTGCCCTTCAGTCCGGAGTTGCCCCTCTGTCCTGAGCTACCTCTCTGTCCTGAGCTACCTCTCTGTCCTGAGCTACCTCTCTGTCCTGAGCTACCTCTCTGTCCTGAGCTGTCTCCTCTATCTAGGGGGGACCTTTGTGAAGGTTCCTAGGCCAAGGTCGGGGGCGAGGGTCGCCACTCAAATGACGCTAAGGAGGGGGACAAAGACAGTGGTGGAGTGGTGTCCTCGTCCTGCACCGGAGCCGCCACCGCGGACAGATGCCCACCCAGACCCTCCCCGTGAGTTTTAGGGGTGCGTTCGGAGTTCGCACCTTGAGGGGGGGTTCTGTCACGTTCCTGACCTGTTTTCTGTTGTTTGGTATGTGTTTAATTGGTCAGGGCGTGAGTTGGGGTGGGTAGTCTATGTTATGTGTTTTCTATGTTGGGTTAATGGGTTGCCTGGTATGGTTCTCAATTAGAGGCAGGTGTTTGACGTTTCCTCTGATTGAGAACCATATTAAGGTAGGCTGTTCTCACTGTTTGTTTGTGGGTCCTCTCCCCTGTAACTATTCCCCAGGTCGTTGCTGTTGTGGATTATCCTCTCCCCTGTAACTATTCCCCAGGTCGTTGCTGTTGTGGATTATCCTCTCCCCTGTAACTATTCCCCAGGTCGTTGCTGTTGTGGATTATCCTCTCCCCTGTAACTATTCCCCAGGTCGTTGCTGTAAATGAGAACGTGTTCTCAGTCAACTTACCTGGTAAAATAATGAATACATTTAAAAAAAATGTTTTAATTAGGTGATAATTACTTTGGCATACTGATGAAATGGTGTTAGCTCAGAGACTGTCTCCCTCCTAATTGGATATTCTTCTCATTCTCTCCTTCTCCCTCTATTTCTCCTTCCCTCTGTTTCTTTCCTTCTCTTCACGTCTTCCCCTTACTTCTCTCTCTCACATCTTAATTTTCACCCTCTTCCCAATGTTTTCCCCTTCTTCCTCCTTCCCGTTTCATTCCTGTGTCCTTCCCTCTCTCCTTCTCTTCTACACCATTTTCACCCGGTCATGTTTCTCTCCCTGTGTTTTCTCTCCAGTCTGTGTGGTGACTCAGCGGAGACCCCAGAGCTGAATGGAGATGCATGGGTCTGGGGGGCGACATTGTGTGTGTATGTGTCTGTGGGGTCCAAGGAGAAGAGACATGACAGTACAGAATCTGGGGCTAGATAAGGAGGACCAGTCAGAGACAATCATTCACAGATACAGAGGAGAATAGATCTGACTAAAGACAGAGATATGGGAAGAAGAGGAGGGGGAATAGCTAGAAGAGAGACATAGAGGAGAGGAGGAGGAGAGATATGATGAGAGAGGATAGGAGGAGTGACTAGAAGAGAAACATAAATAATAGGAGGCGTGACTAGAAGAGAGACAGAGAGGAGAGGAGGAGGAGAGATATGATGAGAGAGGATAGGAGGAGTGACTAGAAGAGAAACATAAATAATAGGAGGAGTGACTAGAAGAGTGACAGAGAGGAGAGGAGGAGGAGAGATATGATGAGAGAGGATAGGAGGAGTGACTAGAAGAGAGACAGAGAGGATAGGAGGAGTGACTAGAAGAGAGAGAGAGGAGAAGAGGAGGAGAGATATGATGAGAGGATGTGAGGAGTGACTAGAAGAGCGACAGAGGAGAGGAGGAGTGACTAGAAAAGAGACATACAGGAGGAGAGGTAAAACAAAAGTAGGGAGTAATCAAGACAGGAAGTCAGATATGAAGAATGAATGGAAGAAATACACACAAGGAGTGGTCAGTGAAGAGTCAGCCCTGCAGTATTTCTTAAAGCTGTCCCCTCCCTGCTGCCCTCACTCACTGACATTTACATTTCAGTCATTTAGCAGACACTCTTTTCCCCCACTCCCCCTCACTGGTGTGATAGGCCTGGATGGGTAGACGCTATATGGTGGAAATTATTACTTACTGTGAACCAGACGCCTCCGATTCACTGAGGGGATAACTTCAAAAATAGACATCTAAACTTGGCAGTCCCATGTCCTCTCTGCCAGTCAGCGCCAGATGTTAGCGTGACACTCCAGAAGCGCCAATTGACTTCAGGTCACAGCCACAGTGATGTCACTATGCCATCCTGGCAACTGGAAGGTGCGTGACAGTGCTCACATATGGTCCTTCACTAGATTAGAAGTATTGTAGAAGTAATCGCCCCTCTGGGATAAATCATGTTTTTAAAATGTCATTTAATTTAATATTGTGCATCTATCTGCATGGTCCCTAAGGTAACCTTCATGTATTCTTTGAAAAGAGAACACTCTGATGAAAGCATTAAAGCCAAAACATTGGTGAAGTGAAATGCTTTACGCTGCATTTAATTTCCAGTTCAGAACATTGGACAGCACTCCCATTGTCCAGTTCAGCACCATGGACAGCACCCACACTGTCCAGTTCAGGATACTTGGACAGCACCCTCACTGTCCAGTTCAGGATTCTTGGACAGCACCCTCATTGTCCAGTTCAGCACCATGGACAGCACTCTCACTGTCCAGTTCAGCACCATGGACAGCACCCTCACTGTCAAGTTCAGGATACTTGGACAGCACCCTCATTGTCCAGTTCAGCACCATGGACAGCACCCTCACTGTCCAGTTCAGCACCATGGACAGCACTCTCACTGTCCAGTTCAGCACCATGGACAGCACCCTCACTGTCCAGTTCAGCACCATGGACAGCACTCTAATTGTCCAGTTCAGTCGCTTGGACAGTACCCTCACTATCCAGTTCAGGATCCTTGGACAGCACTCTCACGGTCCACTTCAACACCATGGACAGCACCCTCATTGTCCAGTTCAGTCACTTGGACAGTACCCTCACTATCCAGTTCAGGATCCTTGGACAGCACTCTCACGGTCCACTTCAACACCATGGACAGCACTCTCACTGTCAAGTTCTGAATCCTTGGACAGCACCCTCATTATCCAGCAGCACCATGGACAGAACTCTCACTGTCCAGCAGCACCATGGACAGCACTCTTACTGTCCAGTTCAGAACTCTCAACACCCAGTTCAGCACCACGGACAGTACTCCCACTGCTTCAAGGGGTTCTCCAGAGCTTCAGGGTGTGCAGGCTTTTCGCTCCATCCAGTTCAGTACCATGGACAGCACTCCCATTAATCCTGATCTTCAGTCTAGGCAATGATCTGAATCAGATGTGTTACTGAAGGACTGGAACGAAAATCTGCACACCCTCTGTAAAAAAACTGTGTTAGACAGTGTGTGAAGCTGTGAGGGGTCTCTCCGTGGTGCTGAACTAACGTGAGGCCAGTCTCTGCCACTACTGCTCCCACAACTATATTCCATGGTGTTGTCACGATGTGGTCACTGTTCACGACACCTCAGGTTGAGGCTCGGAGGTGGAAAACCCTTGTTTTAAAAAAGCACTTTTTAAACTAGTCTTTCTAGTTGTTTATTTTCTAGCAGGGCCAGACAGTAATGACCCTGTAGTTTAGTCTACTAGGTGAGATACATCTGTAAAGACCTGCAGGTTCACTTCACCTGGTATTCGCTCTGGAATGAGAGACAGAGAGAGAGAGAGAGCTAAAGTGATGGATGAGAGGGAGTGATGGATGAATGGATGAAAATGAGTGCCCACAACACCCAAACAAAGTGTCTACAGCAGGGCTACCCAACCCTCTTGCTGGAGATCTACAGTCCTGTGGGTTTTCAGTCCAACCCTAATTTAACACACCTGATTTGACTAATTAGCTGCTCAACAAGACCTTAACTAGCTGAATCAGATATGCTAAATTAGGGTTGGACTGAAAATCTACAGGACAGTAGATCTCCAGGAAGATGGTTGGACAGCCCTGGTCTACAGAAACTAGGAGAGAGGGTCAGAGAACAAAGGAGAGTGATAACGAGAGTGAGGGAGAATAAGACAGACGGAGAGAGAGAGAGAGAGAGAGAAGAAGAGAGGAGTGAAAAAGAGGGTGAGAGAGGGAGAGAGAATAAGAGAACGAGAGAAAGAGAGAATGAGAATAGATAGAAGTGAATGAGAGGGAGAGAGATTGCAGTGAAAATATGACTGGAGGGCAGGATTAGCCCCTCCAGAGTTTATAAGGCAAAGAAGACAAAGTGAGAGACTGAGGCTGAAACAGATGTAGGTTAATATAGGGAAAGACCTTGGCCCAAAAAGGCAAGAAAAACCACACGTGAACACGCATGCCCTGGGCTGGGTGCGCTCACACTGCACGTGCTAAACTAATTACTTGCATTAACTACGATATAACTAAGCAGCAGCAAAAACTATTCCATGTCAAAATTACTCATAGGAAAAAGCACACACACAGAGACACTCTCTCACACACACACACACACACACACACACACACACACACACACACACACACACACACACACACACACACACACACACACACACACACACACACACACACACACACACACACACACACACACACACACACACACACACACACAGTGACTCATTCAGCAAGCAAGGACGTTTAGATAATGAAATTAAGAAAATTACAGCACATTTAGAGAGAGAGAGAGAGAGAGAGAGAGAGAGAGAGAGAGAGAGAGAGAGAGAGAGAGAGAGAGAGAGAGATCGAATAATACAGTAGGTTACAGACCAATGTACATGAAATGACCATAATTTCCACCAGTAGGTTACCACCAGCGAGGTCTTCAGTTCACCAGTCTCTCTCCATCTATCTATTACCACAGCGCTGTGTGTTTCTACTGTTTATTATAGATACAGTAGTCCCAGTTTATATCACATGACACACACAATATGCCTCAGAATGTTGTTTGCAACCCCCTCCATTACCACACTGTCACGCGGAGAGTTTGGAATTGATAAACATCCACGACAGACATAAACCATGTTGTCTACACGACACCAGAATGTGTTCACTGAAGTAGTTTATTATTAATATCCTTAATCTTATAAACCTCATGCAGTAGGGTAAAATGGTTCAGTTAAAATGTGTTTGTATCTTTTGGGTTATGAGCAAAAACACTTACCCTGGATGTCACAGGAGCGATATCCGAATGGTGCGCGCGCTTGACAGTAATCAAGAACCTCGCGCCTGGGAGGGTTGGTGGATTTCGCAGTTCTCTCTCTCTATCTCTCTGCCCTCTCTTTCACTCCCTCTCTCGATTGTGTGTGTTACCTCTTTACGCTCCTTTACCCATCCTCTCAATCTCCAACTCCCGCTCTTTTTCACTCACACTATCTATGAGCACTGCTGCGGTGGGTCTGGAACTACAGTATACAGTACAACAGGGACAGTGGGGGAAGGCACACGAGAAAGAGAGAGAGAGAGAGAGAGAGAGAGGGAGAGGGAGAGAGACAGAGACAGAGACAGAGACAGAGACAGAGAGAGAGAGAGAGAGAGAGAGAGAGAGAGAGAGAGAGAGAGAGAGAGAGAGAGAGAGAGAGAGAGCGAGAGAGAGAGAGAGAGAGAGAGAGAGAGAGAGGGAGAGAGAGAGAGAGAGAGGGAGAGAGAGAGAGAGAGAGAGAGAGAGAGAGAGAGAGGGGCGGGAGAATGTAGAGGAAGGGAAATGCAGGGGAGCTGTAACTGTAAGTTAAAAACAATACATTTTAATTGAACCTTTTTTTGACAGGGAGTCAATGCTGAGACCAACATCTCTTTTCCAGATGAGCCCTGTATATTACCATAAAACACATCAAAATACAATAAACACATCAAACTACACATTCATATGCACAATAAAATACACGTAATTATACAAAACCATACATGAAAAGCAAAACACAATCATAAAAAACAGACACATTCTTCCATAAAAAGGTCCCTTAACAACTGTCTGAAATGCCCTAGAGAGACACATTCCACTCGCAAGGTGCAAATTAAATAGAGAAATTAGTTTGGAGGTAACAGGCTCCTGAGTGGGGCAGCGGTCTAAGGCACTGCATCTCAGTGCAAGAGGCATCACTACAGTCCCTGGTTCGAATTCAGGCTGTATCACATCCGGTCGTCATTGGGTGTCCCATAGGGCGGTGCACACTTGGCCCAGCGTCATCCAGGTTTGCCGGCGTGGGCCGTCATCGTAAATAATAATTTATTCTTAACTGACTTGCCTGGTTAAATAAAAAATTATGCAGACTATTACAGAAGTTTTACATAAACATTACTGTACAGCCAGATAACATTCAAGCATATTCAGGGAGATTTATGCAGCCTGTATGTGACCTGTCATCGTGGTGTAAATGTATTAAGCCATGAGTGTTCAAATTTAAAGAGAGCATCATTATCACACACTACTGTTAGTGGACAGTGACCATGAAAGTGTAAATACAATCTAGAGGTGCCGACAGTAGATACTAACTAGATACAGTACATATAGTAGATACAGTAGATACTAACTAGATACAGTACATATAGTAGATACAGTAGATACTAACTAGATACAGTACATATAGTAGATACAGTAGATACTAACGAGATACAGTAGATACTAACTATATACAGTAGATACTAACTAGATACAGTAGATACTAACTAGATACAGTACATATAGTAGATACAGTAGATACTAACGAGATACAGTAGATACTAACTATATACAGTAGATACTAACTAGATACAGTAGATACTAACTAGATACAGTAGATACTAACTAGATACAGTAGATACTAACTAGATACAGTACATATAGTAGATACAGTAGATACTAACTAGATACAGTAGATAGTAACTAGATACAGTAGATACTAACCAGATACAGTAGATACAGTAGATACTAACCAGATACAGTAGATACTAACTAGATACAGTAGATACTAACTAGATACAGTAGATACTAACTAGATACAGTAGATACTAACTAGATACAGTAGATACTAACTAGATACAGTAGATACAGTAGATACTAACTAGATACAGTAGATAGTAACTAGATACAGTAGATACTAACTAGATACAGTAGATACTAACTAGATACAGTAGATACTAACGAGATACAGTAGATACTAACGAGATACAGTAGATACTAACTAGATACAGTAGATACTAACTAGATACAGTAGATACTAACCAGATACAGTAGATACTAACTAGATACAGTAGATACTAACCAGATACAGTAGATACTAACTACATACAGTAGATACTAAAGAGATACAGTAGATACTAACTAGATACAGTAGATATGGATGGAAATATAGCCCACTGTAACCTTCTGTCTCCCTCCCTCCTCTCCGTTTTACCCCCTCCCTTTTCTCCTGTGGTCTCTGTCCCCCATTCTATTTTTAAATGGCTGGTGGAGGAATCCTGTATTTTTAGTAGAGATATCAATAGACTGCTGCACACTCTGACCTCATGGGGAGAGAGAGAGAGAGAGAGAGAGAGAGAGAGAGAGAGAGAGAGAGAGAGAGAGAGAGAGAGAGAGAGAGAGAGAGAGAGGGAGAGAGATGGATGGAGGGGAGAAAGAGAGGAGAGATGGTGGGATGGAGAGAACAGCTATGGAGAAAATGAGAGAGTGAGCAGGAAAAGGAGTGAATAAAGAGAGAGAGGGTGATGGAGAGACAAGAGAGAGTTGAAAAAATAGGCAGGAAGAGAGAGAGAGAGAGAGAGGAGGAAGGTTATGTCAGAAATTCTAAATGATTGACTGACCCAAGATAAGTGCAAAGTGGGAATAGGCTTCATATATTAAAGCTACCCACACAGAAACACAGGAATGTCAGTTTAAATGATGAGATCAGATGTATTGTTACAGATGCAACAGTGGTCATTACACATTAAATACATCTCTATCATAAAACTACAGCGAGAACACACACAGTCTATCATCATAGGAACATAAACCAGAAAGCCTTGTGTGAAACACACTGGGTCATTTTGACAGGGTGAAAGAGACAAGACACTAATTATCTTCTGTAGAATGAAAGGAGGAAGATAAAGAAAGAGTGAAAGAGGTTCAGCACTGCAGCCAAGCAGAGAGAAAGCTAGTGAGGTGGTGGGAGGCAGAGAAAGAGAGAGATAGTGAGGTGGTGGGAGGCAGAGAAAGAGAGAGATAGTGAGGTGGTGGGAGGCAGAGAAAGAGAGAGATAGTGAGGTGGTGGGAGGCAGAGAAAGAGAGAGATAGTGAGGTGGTGGGAGGCAGAGAAAGAGAGAGATAGTGAGGTGGTGGGAGGCAGAGAAAGAGAGAGAAAGTGAGGTGGTGGGAGGCAGAGAAAGAGAGAGATAGTGAGGTGGTGGGAGGCAGAGAAAGAGAGAGATAGTGAGGTGGTGGGAGGCAGAGAAAGAGAGAGATAGTGAGGTGGTGGGAGGCAGAGAAAGAGAGAGATAGTGAGGTGGTGGGAAGCAGAGAAAGAGAGAGCTAGTGAAGTGGTGGGAGGCAGAGAAAGAGAGAGATAGTGAAGTGGTGGGAGGCAGAGAAAGATAGTGAGGTTGTGGGAGGCAGAGAAAGAGAGAGATAGTGAGGAGGTGGGAGGCAGAGAAATAGAGAGCTAGTGAGGTGGTGGGAGGCAGAGAAAGAGAGAGCTAGTGAGGTGGTGGGAGGCAGAGAAAGAGAGAGATAGTGAGGTGGTGGGAGGCAGAGAAAGATAGTGAGGTGGTGGGAGGCAGAGAAAGAGAGAGATAGTGAGGAGGTGGGAGGCAGAGAAAGAGAGAGCTAGTGAGGTGGTGGGAGGCAGAGAAAGAGAGAGATAGTGAGGTGGTGGGAGGCAGAGAAAGAGAGAGATAGTGAGGAGGTGGGAGGCAGAGAAAGAGAGAGCTAGTGAGGTGGTGGGAGGCAGAGAAAGAGAGAGCAAGTGAGGTGGTGGGAGGCAGAGAAAGAGAGAGATAGTGAGGTGGTGGGAGGCAGAGAAAGAGAGAGATAGTGAGGTGGTGGGAGGCAGAGAAAGAGAGCGATAGTGAGGTGGCGGGAGGCAGAGAAAGAGAGAGCTAGTGAGGTGGTGGGAGGCAGAGAAAGAGAGAGATAGTGAGGTGGTGGGAGGCAGAGAAAGAGAGAGATAGTGAGGTGGTGGGAGGCAGAGAAAGAGAGAGCAAGTGAGGTGGTGGGAGGCAGAGAAAGAGAGAGATAGTGAGGTGGTGGGAGGCAGAGAAAGAGAGAGCTAGTGAGGTGGTGGGAGGCAGAGAAAGAGAGAGATAGTGAGGTGGTGGGAGGCAGAGAAAGAGAGAGCTAGTGAGGTGGTGGGAGGCAGAGAAAGAGAGAGATAGTGAGGTGGTGGGAGGCAGAGAAAGAGAGAGATAGTGAGGTGGTGGGAGGCAGAGAAAGAGAGAGCTAGTGAGGTGGTGGGAGGCAGAGAAAGAGAGAGATAGTGAAGTGGTGGGAGGCAGAGAAAGATAGTGAGGTGGTGGGAGGCAGAGAAAGAGAGAGATAGTGAGGAGGTGGGAGGCAGAGAAAGAGAGAGATAGTGAGGAGGTGGGAGGCAGAGAAAGAGAGAGCTAGTGAGGTGGTGGGAGGCAGAGAAAGAGAGAGCTAGTGAGGTGGTGGGAGGCAGAGAAAGAGAGAGATAGTGAGGAGGTGGGAGGCAGAGAAATAGAGAGCTAGTGAGGTGGTGGGAGGCAGAGAAAGAGAGAGATAGTGAGGAGGTGGGAGGCAGAGAAAGAGAGATAGTGAGGTGGTGGGAGGCAGAGAAAGAGAGAGATAGTGAGGTGGTGGGAGGCAGAGAAAGAGAGCGATAGTGAGGTGGTGGGAGGCAGAGACAGAGAGAGATAGTGAGGTGGTGGGAGGCAGAGACAGAGAGAGATAGTGAGGTGGTGGGAGGCAGAGACAGAGAGAGATAGTGAGGTGGTGGGAGGCAGAGAAAGAGAGAGATAGTGAGGTGGTGGCAGGCAGAGAAAGAGAGCGATAGTGAGGTGGTGGGAGGCAGAGACAGAGAGAGATAGTGAGGTGGTGGGAGGCAGAGACAGAGAGAGATAGTGAGGTGGTGGGAGGCAAAGAAATGCAGAGATAGTGAGGTGGTGGGAGGCAGAGAAAGAGAGAGATAGTGAGGTGGTGGGAGGCAGAGAAAGAGAGAGCTAGTGAGGTGGTGGGAGGCAGAGAAAGAGAGAGCAGGTGAGGAGGTGGGAGGCAGAGAAAGAGAGAGCAGGTGAGGTGGTGGGAGGCAGAGAAAGAGAGAGCTAGTGAGGTGGTGGGAGGCAGAGAAAGAGAGAGATAGTGAGGTGGTGGGAGGCAGAGAAAGAGAGAGCTAGTGAGGAGGTGGGAGGCAGAGAAAGAGAGAGCTAGTGAGGTGGTGGGAGGCAGAGAAAGAGAGAGATAGTGAGGTGGTGGGAGGCAGAGAGAGAAAGCTAGTGAGGTGGTGGGAGGCAGAGAAAGAGAGAGCTTGTGAGGTGGTGGGAGGCAGAGAAAGAGAGAGCTAGTGAGGTGGTGGGAGGCAGAGAAAGAGAGAGATAGTGAGGTGGTGGGAGGCAGAGAAAGAGAGAGCAGGTGAGGTGGTGGGAGGCAGAGAAAGAGAGAGCAGGTGAGGAGGTGGGAGGCAGAGAAAGAGAGAGCAGGTGAGGAGGTGGGAGGCAGAGAAAGAGAGAGCAGGTGAGGTGGTGGGAGGCAGAGAAAGAGAGAGCTAGTGAGGTGGTGGGAGGCAGAGAAAGAGAGAGATAGTGAGGTGTGGGAGGCAGAGAAAGAGAGAGCTAGTGAGGTGGTGGTAGGCAGAGACAGAGAGAGATAGTGAGGTGGTGGGAGGCAGAGACAGAGAGAGATAGTGAGGTGGTGGGAGGCAGAGAAAGAGAGAGATAGTGAGGTGTGGGAGGCAGAGAAAGAGAGAGCTAGTGAGGTGGTGGGAGGCAGAGACAGAGAGAGATAGTGAGGTGGTGGGAGGCAGAGAAAGAGAGAGCTGATGAGGAGGTGGGAGGCAGAGAAAGAGAGAGATAGTGAGGTGGTGGGAGGCAGAGACAGAGAGAGCTAATGATGAGGTGGGAGGCAGAGAAAGAGAGAGCTAGTGAGGTGGTGGGAGGCAGAGAAAGAGAGAGCTAGTGAGGTGGTGGGAGGCAGAGAAAGAGAGAGATAGTGAGATGGTGGGAGGCAGAGAAAGAGAGCGATAGTGAGGTGGTGGGAGGCAGAGACAGAGAGAGATAGTGAGGTGGTGGGAGGCAGAGACAGAGAGAGATAGTGAGGTGGTGGGAGGCAGAGAAAGAGAGAGATAGTGAGGTGGTGGGAGGCAGAGAAAGAGAGAGATAGTGAGGTGGTGGGAGGCATAGAAAGAGAGAGATAGTGAGGTGGTGGGAGGCAGAGAAAGAGAGAGCTAGTGAGGAGGTGGGAGGCAGAGAAAGAGAGAGATAGTGAGGTGGTGGGAGGCAGAGAAAGAGAGAGCTAGTGAGGAGGTGGGAGGCAGAGAAAGAGAGAGCTAGTGAGGTGGTGGGAGGCAGAGAAAGAGAGAGCTAGTGAGGTGGTGGGAGGCAGAGAAAGAGAGAGATAGTGAGGTGGTGGGAGGCAGAGAAAGAGAGAGATAGTGAGGTGGTGGGAGGCAGAGAAAGAGAGAGATAGTGAGGTGGTGGGAGGCAGAGAAAGAGAGCGATAGTGAGGTGGTGGGAGGCAGAGACAGAGAGAGATAGTGAGGTGGTGGGAGGCAGAGAAAGAGAGAGATAGTGAGGTGGTGGGAGGCAGAGAAAGAGAGAGATAGTGAGGAGGTGGGAGGCAGAGAAAGAGAGAGATAGTGAGGTGGTGGGAGGCAGAGAAAGAGAGAGATAGTGAGGTGGTGGGAGGCAGAGAAAGAGAGAGATAGTGAGGTGGTGGGAGGCAGAGAAAGAGAGAGCTAGTGAGGTGGTGGGAGGCAGAGAAAGAGAGAGCTAGTGAGGAGGTGGGAGGCAGAGAAAGAGAGAGATAGTGAGGTGGTGGGAGGCAGAGAAAGAGAGAGCTAGTGAGTAGGTGGGAGGCAGAGAAATAGAGAGCTAGTGAGGTGGTGGGAGGCAGAGAAAGAGAGAGCTAGTGAGGTGGTGGGAGGCAGAGAAAGAGAGAGATAGTGAGGTGGTGGGAGGCAGAGAAAGAGAGAGATAGTGAGGTGGTGGGAGGCAGAGAAAGAGAGAGATAGTGAGGAGGTGGGAGGCAGAGAAAGAGAGCGATAGTGAGGTGGTGGGAGGCAGAGAAAGAGAGAGATAGTGAGGTGGTGGGAGGCAGAGAAAGAGAGAGATAGTGAGGTGGTGGGAGGCAGAGAAAGAGAGAGATAGTGAGGTGGTGGGAGGCAGAGAAAGAGAGAGCAGGTGAGGAGGTGGGAGGCAGAGAAAGAGAGAGATAGTGAGGTGGTGGGAGGCAGAGAAAGAGAGAGATAGTGAGGTGGTGGGAGGCAGAGAAAGAGAGAGCTAGTGAGGTGGTGGGAGGCAGAGAAAGAGAGAGCTAGTGAGGTGGTGGGAGGCAGAGAAAGAGAGAGCAGGTGAGGTGGTGGGAGACAGAGAAAGAGAGAGCTAGTGAGGTGGTGGGAGGCAGAGAAAGAGAGAGCTAGTGAGGTGGTGGGAGGCAGAGAAAGAGAGAGATAGTGAGGTGGTGGGAGGCAGAGAAAGAGAGAGCTAGTGAGGTGGTGGGAGGCAGAGAAAGAGAGCTAGTGAGGTGGTGGGAGACAGAGAAAGAGAGAGATAGTGAGGTGGTGGGAGGCAGAGAAAGAGAGAGCTAGTGAGGTGGTGGGAGGCAGAGAAAGAGAGAGATAGTGAGGTGGTGGGAGGCAGAGAAAGAGAGAGATAGTGAGGTGGTGGGAGGCAGAGAGAGAGAGAGATAGTGAAGTGGTGGGAGGCAGAGAGAGAGAGAGATAGTGAGGTGGTGGGAGGCAGAGAAAGAGAGAGATAGTGAGGTGGTGGGAGGCAGAGAAAGAGAGAGATAGTGAGGTGTGGGAGGCAGAGAAAGAGAGAGCTAGTGAGGTGGTGGGAGGCAGAGAAAGAGAGTGATAGTGAGGTGGTGGGAGGCAGAGAAAGAGAGAGATAGTGAGGTGGTGGGAGGCAGAGACAGAGAGAGCTAGTGAGGTGGTGGGAGGCAGAGAAAGAGAGAGATAGTGAGGTGGTGGCAGGCAGAGAAAGAGGAAGAGGACGAATAGTGAGGTGGTGGGAGGCAGAGACAGAGAGAGATGTGAGGTGGTGGGAGGCAGAGACAGAGAGAGATAGTGAGGTGGTGGAGGCAAGAAATGCAGAGATAGTGAGGTGGTGGGAGGCAGAGAAAGAGAGAGATAGTGAGGTGGTGGGAGGCAGAGAAAGAGAGAGCTAGTGAGGAGGTGGGAGGCAGAGAAAGAGAGAGCAGGTGAGGAGGTGGGAGACAGAGAAAGAGAGCTAGTGAGGTGGTGGGAGGCAGAGAAAGAGAGAGCTAGTGAGGAGGTGGGAGGCAGAGAAAGAGAGAGATAGTGAGGTGGTGGGAGGCAGAGAAAGAGAGAACTAGTGAGGAGTGGGAGGCAGAGAAAGAGAGAGCTAGTGAGGTGGTGGGAGGCAGAGAAAGAGAGAGATAGTGAGGTGGTGGGAGGCAGAGAGAGAAAGCTAGTGAGGTGGTGGGAGGCAGAGAAAAGAGAGCTGTGAAGTGGTGGAGGCAGAGAAAGAGAGAGCTAGTGAAGTGGTGGGAGGCAGAGAAAGAGAGAGATAGTGAGGTGGTGGAGGCAGAGAAAGAGAGAGCAGGTGAGGTGGTGGGAGGCAGAGAAAGAGAGAGCAGGTGAGGAGGTGGGAGGCAGAGAGAGAGAGAGCAGGTGAGGAGGTGGGAGGCAGAGAAAGAGAGAGCAGGTGAGGTGGTGGGAGGCAGAGAAAGAGAGAGCTAGTGAGTGGTGGGAGGCAGAGAAAGAGAGAGATAGTGAGGTGTGGGAGGCAGAGAAAGAGAGAGCTAGTGAGGTGGTGGGAGGCAGAGACAGAGAGAGATAGTGAGGTGGTGGGAGGCAGAGACAGAGAGAGATAGTGAGGTGGTGGGAGGCAGAGAAAGAGAGAGATAGTGAGGAGGTGGGAGGCAGAGAAAGAGAGAGATGTGAGGTGGTGGGAGGCAGAGAAAGAGAGAGATAGTGAGGTGTGGGAGGCAGAGAAAGAGAGAGCTAGTGAGGTGGTGGGAGGCAGAGACAGAGAGAGATAGTGAGGTGGTGGGAGGCAGAGAAAGAGAGAGCTGGTGAGGAGGTGGGAGGCAGAGAAAGAGAGAGATTGAGGTGGTGGGAGGCAGAGACAGAGAGAGCTAATGATGAGGTGGGAGGCAGAGAAAGAGAGAGCTAGTGAGGTGGTGGGAGGCAGAGAAAGAGAGAGCTATGAGGTGGTGGGAGGCAGAGAAAGAGAGAGTATAGTGAGATGGTGGGAGGCAGAGAAAGAAGAGCGATAGTGAGGTGGTGGGAGCAGAGAAAGAGAGAGATAGTGAGGTGGTGGGAGGCAGAGACAGAGAGAGATAGTGAGGTGGTGGGAGGCAGAGAAAGAGAGAGATAGTGAGGGGGTGGGAGGCAGAAAAAGAGAGAGATAGTGAGGGGTGGGAGGCTAGAAAGAGAGAGATAGTGAGGTGGTGGGAGGCAGAGAAAGCCTTAATAAGCAAAAAAAAAGGGATGGAG